>NW_019384570.1:391065-418773 GCF_000671375.1 Centruroides sculpturatus | reverse complement strand
TATATATATAAAAAATATATAAAATAATACTAATTTTTTAAGTTGTTATTACATTATGTTATGGAAGTTAAGTTTTAGTATCATTTCCCTTCTCTCTCTCCTCCGCCACCAATTTACTTTTGAGGATAGACGTCGGTGGAGGTGTAAAGTTATTATTCTATTATGGTTATTTATACATTTACAACTACAAAATGCATTTTTCTGTGTTTTCCTTACTATAGTTATTATTTTTAATGTACTACTTTGCTTTAATTTGAGTGTGTTTTTCGTGTTGGAACGAATTATTTGGTTTTACATTAATTGTATGGGGAAAAAACGATTCACATTACAACATTTTCATGATACGATCTCAGTTTCAGAACGGATTAATTTTGTATCGTGAGGTACCACTGTATTCTGTATATAGTAATTTATGATTTCTGACATAAGAGACCTTGATGTAGGAGTCACCTCTTTCTTCTCTACATGCACAAATGACTATGAAATCAACTTTACTTGCTTCGATAGCATGCAGTAGGAGGACACACTTTCAAATTTGGTCACTTAATACAGTACAACTGGATTCATAATTTAGCAACCTGTAAGTAAGCATATAGAGGTCATCACTCATGTAAAGTAAGAAGATCTTTACAATTTGCAGATATATGCTTAAGTAAAAATACCTCATGGCTAATTTGTACCAATTTTGATGGGTAAATCTCAATGTGTTTTCTTTCAATTTTTTTTTTTTTGGCCCTTTTAGAGAGCATCTGAGTCGTTGTTTTTCTTCTTTTTGGTAGGTTTGGACAGGGGTTGGACATGTGTTTTGTTGTTCTTTTTCTGGGGTGTCCAAGACGAAGTTTTTCGATGTGCTCTTTTGAGATTTACCCATCAAAATTGGTACAAATTAGCCATGAGGTATTTTTACTTAAGCATATATCTGCAAATTGTAAAGATCTTCTTACTTTACATGAGTGATGACCTCTATATGCTTACTTACAGGTTGCTAAATTATGAATCCAGTTGTACAAAATCAACCTTTGAAGTATTCAAGCACAACATATCTCAAGCTCCTTGAAAACAGTGGTTGTTTTGTAACATCTGGCTGGTGTTTAGATGGCCAAATGAGGAAAATTCACACCAGTGTGAAAGTGTAAAAGTAACCTTGTTTTACATTCTTGAATGGGCAGGAGTATTGTCAACAATGAGAAAAATTTTTAAATATATAGCTAATTTTATTTGTACATTAATTATTAATAGTATTATAGTTACATGCACTCTGTATTGGAATGCTGTCTCAAAGTTATGTATTGTAAGTCCAGGGTATGTCTGTGTGTTTCTAATTTTTCAGTTTTTCAAATATATTATCAAAATAATGACTATTTGTTTGTTTACAGAATGAGAATAAATTTTTGAGAGAAAGTAATATACGACTAGAACAAGAAAATGATGATTTGGCACATGAATTGTTGTCATGCAAGATAAGTTTGCACAATGACCTTGATATTGTAAGTATATTTTTAAAAATCAAATTAACTTTTCTTGAATATATTTAATCAAAAAAGTTCAAAAATTTGTATCAACAATGAAGTAAAGTATATACTGTGCTTCAATTCAATATATTTATGTATGTGAGATCTGAATAGAACCTGTGACAAAGTTAAAATTTTTAGAGAAAAATAGTGTTTTTCTAAACGTGGGAAACTGATAACAGTCACTTCCTTCCATGGAAGTTGAAACATCCTTTTGTTTTATCCTTATCTACTACAAATCTCAGCACCCTAGAAATTGTTTAACCCCTTGTTATATTTTCTTTTTCTCTGTTCACGTGAGAGAATCCAAAATGTTGATTGGATGAAAATCATGAGATATAGAAAGAGTTTTGCATGATTCTGGGAGTACGCCACGAAATTCCATAGAAGGAAGACGTTTTCCATATTGGCTCCCTAAGGCCAACGCCCTTAGTTAGGAGTATGCCAAGGAATCTCATAGAAGACAGATGTATTTCATACCGCATCCCGCAGATTTTAATAATGAGTTCAAGTTAGTAAGATAGGAAAATTTTTATTATGTGCCATTCAAGACCTTACCACGAACTGCAGGAATTAAAGTATAAGAAACTAAAGATAAAGAAGAGGAGAAAACCTACAGAGATAGTATGATCATAATAGAAAATTGTGAGCTCTCTCTCTCGAAACTTTTAGATTACTTATTTCATTGTGTATAGTTTTATTCATTTTGTCTTATTAAATTTTGTTTTATTATTGTTAAAGGAATGTCTCAACTGTCTGAATCAAACCTATTCCCTCTACGAAGCAGAACACGTGTTAATCTGCATATCTAAATTTGATTAACTGGTGTCAGGAATCCTGACATAAGGAAAAGGTGATTATGCAATCATCGGATTCTGCCCTCAATTTCCTTGAATTAGGAAATCGAGGGCATCCTTTTAGACAGAGGGCTATTCTAAAGAATACTTGCCGATTAAGTGATACTACGGTCATAGTTACTCAGTACCCACGGCTAGCCCCTCACATATATATACAGTTGTTTTGTGACTTATTTTGCTTCTAAGGAAGAAAACCCACCATTGGGGAGAAATGTTGTTTTACCCATTTCGGAAATTACATAGTTGTTGATTGGTGATTACAGTGTATGTGGATGTGATAATTCCTAGAAAATTATGGTGCTTTGATTCTACATATATTGATTTGTAAAATTACCAATGTGAGAACATTAACTATTTGATTTTGTTAATAATACAGTACTTCATTTATAAATACAGTATATACTTTCGAGGTTATGTATTGAAGAAGCACTAGCAAGCTATGAAAAGAACTTTATACAACTCTGTCATTTTAAGAAAAAAAATGATATCCAATGACTGTCAATTACACTAACTATAGCTATATCACAAAACTAGAATGCAGATGCTTAGGATTCTAGTCATGATGTTTTCTTTAGAAATTGTGGTTAATCTACAGATTCTTTGTCAATTAAAAATTACATAGTAAGAGAATGGTTTCAATGAAGAAAAATTGGTAATTTAAGCATAGATTACAATTAATGAAATTAGGTGATTGGTCCAAATTACAAGGCACAGGAAAACATTGTATATTGAATTCTGGTGGCAATCTGTTCTTACAAAACATGTACATAGTAAAATATTTGATTGGTATAAAAGTATTATTATAATCAAATATTCTTGCTCTAAAATTATGTAATAATGAGGACTTAATACCATTTTTGTATTAAATGAATTCATTTTAGAATCACAAAAATAAAAATTTGTAACAAAGACAACATTATAACTTATATTTACTCACAAAACAACTGCTGAAAAATTTCTAAGAGCACCAACCATTTTGTATAAAGTCCATATGAATTCATAGTGAAACTTTGCAAGCTCTTAAACTGCTTCCAAAGATTGGACCTCAATTTAGTAATAATAATAAATTAAAAATTTAATTTATTATTTTTGTATGTATACATTCAAAGATGTGAATCACTGGTCTAGACCAGGGATGGTGAACCTAAAGCACAAAAGAAAATTTTGATGCCACGCACAAAAAAAAATAATTTAATTAGAAAATCATATCATTTTGCGGTATGATCGATGCCTCCTGTGGTCAGTCGTGAAAACAGACTGCATTGCCAATGAACCATTTGTATTTGTTATTTTAAAACTTTAATCATTAACATGTCAAATATAACTATTTTCAAACACTACAGTTTTATTTTAAGGTAATTATTGCATTTATATATTTAAATTTAAATTATTATTTTTTTTCTTAGAATTTCTTATTATGGCTGGTTCAATGGAAAAAAAAAAAAATTGAAATTATTAGAAACAGGTAGTAGCAGAGAATTTCAAACTTGGCGGACCGATAGGTATGGCATGATTAATAAGGACAATAAAGCCCTTTGTATTTTATGTTCAGGAATGGTGGTTTGTAGATCATCATTAGTAAAGTGACATTATGAAACCAACCACAATGCTCTTCTTCACTTCGATTGAGAAGAGAGAAAAAAATATATATCATGTGTTTTCAAAAATAAAAATGCCCAAGCTACATCCTTAATGAAATATATTGAACTCAATCAAACACTAGTTATTATCAAGCTTCAAAAGCTATTGCTCAATACGGGAAAACTTTTAATGAAGATGATTTTTTAAAGGCTGCTTTGGTTGCAATGTGCACCCTACTTATTTGAAGATTTCAAAAATAAAGAAAAAATTATCCAAAGAATTAGATAGGAATATGGTGAAAGAGAATTTTGGGAATGGCAGAAAATGTAAGCTTTCAACAACAAATGGAAATAAAATTGCAAGATTTTATATCTATTTGCCTTGAGTCCAACGTAACAGGTTCAATCATTTAGCAATTTTTGTACGTTATTCTGTTCAAAATAACATTAAAGAAGAATTAATAAGTTTATCAACACTAACAACAACAAAGGAGTAGACATTTGTAATGCAGTTATAGATGCATTGGGCAAAAAACAAATATGTACTTCCAAACTTGTATCAGTAACAACTGATAGTGTTTGCAGCATTATTGGACAGGAAAATGGGTTTATAAATTTATTTACAAAACATATTGGACAATCAATTCTTGGTTTCCATCGCATTATTCACCAGCAAGTGTTAGGTTTGAAATTTTTGGATGATACGAGTTTGGTGACAAAAGTAGTCAATTTTATATCAGCAAGGGCTCTAAACAGAAAAATTTCAGGAATTGTTAAACGAGGTAAACTCATCATACAATAGTTTATTTTTGAACAATAATGTTAAGCCACAGAAATGTTTTGCAAAGATTTGTAGATTGTTTGGAGGAAATTAGATTATTTCTAAATAATGAGAATATAATTGAATAATACAGTCAATTAATGCTAGCAAAACTATCTTTTTTCCTGATTGATATTTAACTCATTTAAGTGAGAACATAAAACTACAAGGTTTCAAATTCATATAAACATTTTTTGAATACAAAAAAGTTTTTTCTGACATCAAAAGTCATGAAAAAACCAAATCAAGAGCAACTAACAGAGTTTTCAGCGATAATTCAATCCCTGATCCAGGAATTTTCTGCAAGATTTACACAGTTTAGACAATTTGAAGAAACTTCAAAATTTCTTTTATATTTTGATAAATTAAATTTAAAAAACTCTTTGATTGGTTAAATTTACATGACAAATGATTTCCAGTCAAGCTCCACATGGAACCAAAAATTTGCTGATTTAAGAAAAATTTGGAAGTAATTGAAAATAATCTATTATTGGGTATAATAAATAAAAGTGCCAAAGATGAAATTCTAACCACATGGAATGCAATTCCTGAAACTTTCAATTGCTTTTGCCAATGTTTTTAAGCAATTTTATCAATATTTTCGTCAACTTGGGCACGGGAGTTGCTATTTTCTGAAATGAATTTTATTAAAAATAAATTTAGAAATAGGATGACAGACAAATCAAGCTCTGTATGTATATTTTTAAAAATAAAGTGTAATCAAGATATAAAATCCTTATCTAATATGCAGCAACAAAAATCATATTAAAAACAAATGTTTATGTGTATTTTGTAAAACATTTAAATTACTCTTAATAAATTTTAAGAGACATAATTTATAAAATTATACCATATTAAAGGAAAATTTTTATTAATCAATTTTATTCTTTGTTTATTGAATTATAATAATTATTTTCTCAATCAAGAGTGAAAGGAAAAGAAAAAACAAAGTCAAAAATAATACATGAATCATAATTTATGCTAGACAATTTTAGCGTGGCACGGACAATGAAAAAGGTTTGCCATCCCTGGTCTAGACCAATGGTTCTCAACTCGTACTGTGGCACATTGATCTTTCACGATCATATGCAAATGATATATGATTATACCACTACTACAGGGAGAATCAATAAAACTGACTATTTCTGTCATTTTGACACACCTATTTTCACTTATCTGTGCAAAATAATGAATTAAATAGCTTCTTAATAATTATTATATTACAACTACCTAGGACAAATAAAGGCTACTCGTCTTAAGGTTTAATGAAACATTGATGAAAGTAAGAATCTTGTAGGTGTTCACATTGTTTTGGTGAACAGTGTACAAGGACCTCTTGATATTCCAGGAGCTTGAGAACCACTGATCTAGACTGATAAATTCTAACTGGAAAAAATGCCAGATAAATGTTCTCTTGTAATAATTTCTTAGTGCATAAGTAAACTAATATTTCAAGAGTGGAATCAAAGGAATTTTATTTATGTGAACTTGTTCAGTTTCTAAACTTACTTTTCCATTTTATCTGATTAGATAATTAAATGAATGTTCCAAAAGAATTGTGTTCACATTTAAGAGTTAGCATTCTGATGTATATCTGCTGACAAACTTTGGAGAGGACATTTAAGACTCCTAAGATTCATAAGTCAAGCATATTTAATGTTTTGTTTTACAGAAGCTATCTATCCAAGGTATTTTGTGCAGTTATAAAGAATACTCTGAATAGTTTGGTGAACTATTCTAAACTATTTTCACAGCAGGCCAGATAACAGAATGACGAGCACATCAGCATAACCATTTTGTTCAATATAGTATACTGAATACACAAAAAATAAAGAAAATTAACATATTTAATTACCAACCCACAAACATGATCACTGCAGCAAGCTTGTAATCACTTTCCTTAGAAACTTCATTGCAGGTACTTACAAAAAAAGCACTTAGATATTCAAAGTTGCCAAATTTTTCATTTTGCTGATTTTCCTAAAAATTATATTACTGTCAGATGCAAAAATCAGATTTGGACCAATTTTGACATTTTTACTTACTAAGTAGAGGAAATTAAAATAAGTGTAAGTTCATCTACAATCTATGATATTTCCATATAAATAATTATATTCTAGCTCATTTGTGGCACAGTGTGGCAATGGGCCGGATGAATTGACCTCATGGCTCTAGAATGTTAATATGTATGTATGTATGTATGTATGTATGTAGTCATTTTGAAAATATTCTACATGTCATGGACAAAAGTGGATGTTGGATTTAAAAATATTCCTTCAGGAGCATAGCGACAGTTCTGCTGTTTCAACACTTATTTTTCATTCAACAGAGCAGGGTTATTATTAATGTCAGTTTGGTAAGACATGCTTCTGTCAATAGAGAAAACCATATAATCAGAAGACCGTGTCTGGTTTGTATTACAGATTATCAATAAAGTGAAGGTCCTAACAACTACAGAAAACCCAATATTTAATGAAAAGTAGCCATTAAGTGTCGTCCGACTCTTAAATTTGTGCAAAATATTTTACAAAAGGATCTGAAGTTTAGTGATCTACAAGAAAAAGTTCATAAGCTTGAATCAAGGCCCAAAAATTGTCACCAAAACCAGTTAGTTGTATGGAGGAGCAAGTATATAATTACTATTGATGAGACCTGCATATCAACAAAAAGAGAAGATTCAAAATAGAGGATATATAATACAAATTTTGAAAAAATAGAAGAATTCTTTAAAGAGAAAATATTTGAACATATGGATATCATAAAATTAATATTAATAACATAATTCATGATATAAATATACAGACCATGGGGAGATAGATGACCTCAAATTTAAAGATACTGTTGAGGAATGATGCATTAGGTTTATGAGGGCATGAATAATAATTTAATTGAGAAACATAAAAAATCAGTAAATGCTTAATAATTTACAAAAAAATTAACTTGTTATATTATTAATTTAATAATAATGTTTACATCAGGTAGGCCTAGTTACTACAATAAATGTTAAGTCATAAATAAAAGAAAAAGTTTAAAATGACAAAATCAGGTATAATTGCTACTATGTATTTCTAAGAAACTTTTTAATAAAAAATAATTTAAATATAATGGCACTAAATTTTAATGTATCAAAAAAAAAATAATCTTAATATACAAATGTTATTTAAGATCTTTTAGAAAGATTTTAATACAATTGCATTTAATTTTGACAATTTAAATTTTAATGTAAAAAAAAATGTTTGTGAATATGTTGTAAAATTCATTTGTATATAAAAATATTGTAAGACTGGGTATTTTTTTTTATTTGTACCCCTCTTCAAAGTGCATATCAAATATAAAAGTTATATTATGAAGTAAATCTGTCATCACTTTACAAGATTGATAAGTCTGAAAGAAAAGCAAAGCAAAGCAATTAGCCTTTAATATGCCATGAAAAATCTCAGACAAGAAGCAACAATCCCAAAAAGAGAATAATCTGTTATATATCAAAAGGTGGAGAAAATGTGATGACTGCATAGATTGTTGAAGGAAAAGAATGGTAGTGATTGGAGTTTGACTGGATAGGGACCACTTCCTCTCCTCAGACTGTCACTAAATGCAAAGATTAACAATTGTTTTAAGAATCTTGTCTATGTATAACTGTGCATTGAAGTGTACTGTACATTCCCAGCATTATTCTGGTGAAGTCCATAAAATGTAATGCTGAATCCTTCATGAAGATGGAAGTACGTTTATTAATAATGAAGATACATGCCTGTAAAGTCCTTGGATACAAGTCAAATAGAAACAATTGTTGCTGAAAACTCCAAGTAAAGGTCCAGACAATGGAAGATCTGTAGAAAGCAGCAAAGTGAATATGTAGTGTGATATTGATATATACTTAAAAGGTTCACCACATGTGGAAGTGACAACTTTGCACCGTCAGTAAATTAAAGGTGAGCATAATGAGAAGTGAAAGTAATCACACACACTAAAATGCTAAGAAAGGAATATCATAATGATATTGAAAAATTATCTGATATGGCCAAGCATGATTTAGAAAATTTTATGTCAAATACAAAAGTTATTTTGACAATTTTTGCAATGGTCACTTCTTTTTGTAAGTTTGAGATGCTAAAACAACAAAAAAAATCCCATTTTACATTTTAATTAAAAATAATAATAGATAATTGTATTACAAATGTCTAAATTAAAATCTTTGCTAATTTCAGGCCGAAGACAAGGCAGAAGCACTAAACAACGAGTTGTTGTCTGCAAAAACTTCCTTAATAGATGCAGAAGACGAAAAGAAGCGATTAGAAGAGGAAGTTATTCAGGTAAACTTATTTTGAGAAAAGACTGGCTTTAATTATAATGTGGAAGCTATACTTTCTGAATATGTAATAAAAAGTACAATTGAACTGTCATTAGTTTTTAATTATTTAAATAATTAGAACTGTATTACATTTGGTTATCATAAAACTAACTAATAAATGATTAAACATAATTTGACCATTGCCTTGTATTAAATGTAATAATTGTAGCAGCCCTGTAGAAAAATTATATCTACATCAGTGGCATACCATCCATGGAAGCTGTGAAAGTACGTTTTTATATTTTAATGTATGGTACTTTGAATTACTTACTATATAATTATTATAACCGCATTATGTATTTATTACAAATTTCTATACTACATGTGAAAAACAAAGATAAGATTGCTATTGTATATTTGAATATAAATTTTATATGCATATTCCCAATGGAAGCACTGTATTGTCAAATATGGGACAGCTTCCACAGCAAAAATATTTGAATGGGGTAAAGCAACCAGATTATATGCATTTGATTTCCAGAGCACCAACCTCATGTGGTTTAGCTGGTGGATGCTATGTGCCAAAATATTGTATAATGCTTTCAACGATTCTATCCAGGGCCGGCACAACTTCCCTATGATCAAATGTCACCGCATGCCACTGATCCACATACACTAATGTTTTTGTTTTTCTTTTTCCTGAAGTTTTAAGCTTTTGGTTAGGTGATACACAAGCTAAAAAAGTTCCACCTTTAAAATTAGACACCTTTCACCATGCACATGTTTTTGTTAAATTTTTGCGTGTTTTAGCTGGCATCAATGGCTCGACCATTGAAGGGAGGCCAGTATTTAAACGAGACTTAATTTTCTAATTATGAGTGGTTGTTTGTTTCGTGAGCAATAAAATAATTTAAAAATAATTTTTAATGATACAATAGTGACGATTATTATTTTAAAAAAATTTGTTAGGCTAAGCATCGATGAAAATTCAACGTGAAGTTGGTTAATAGCGATATACTGATATACTAATAAACTAATAATGTATTTTTTTCCTTCTTTTCAGTTATCTGATTTTTTCAGTTATCCGACCAAACTGAGTCCCCAATTGAGTTGGATAATCGATGCTTTACTGTATTTTATTCCTTGGTGACCAAGGAAAATTTGATATTACAGTCAGATGGATTGATGCACTATATCAACTATTGCCATTATGAATAGTATCAACAATGCATCAATCTATGAGTAGTTTGACAACATTCAGACATTAGGGGGTCATCCATAAATTACATAAGGGCAATTTCAGCCATTCTAGACCCCACCCACCCCTGTGTAAGAAACCGTAATATTTTTTTTGATCCCTATCCCCATTTTACGTAATATTTAGGCATGATTTTTTAGAAAGATTCAAAAAAAATTTTTTATAAACCCTAAAAACCTTAGGTCCAAAATATATAATTATTAATTAGTATGTACTATTATTTATAAAAGACTATGTGAACAAATTAAAAAATAAAGTTCTTAAATAAATTGTTCATTCAAATTCATTAAATTTTTATATTTTTAAATTATTAACAATCTTTTTATCATCATCATCATCGATCAATGTCATAATATTCATTTTTATATTAATTTTAATTTTCACAAAAGGATGCAAAAAACTGACAGATCGACTAGCTAGTGCACGTGTAAACAGAATTGTCATATAAAACAAGAGAGAATAGAAACCATATTAATTACATCTTGGATAAGGTCAATAAAATAAACTATATGCTGCTAAAATATGTTAGGTGCACCTGGGGACTGAATAATAAAGCTTATAAAACTCTATATAATGGGGCAATACAATCAATGCTACTTTATGTGATCTCTGGCTGTGGTCATGTAACTAGTAAAAAGTTCAGTAGCAAGTAAATTACTCTTTCTTCAAAGCCAGTTTGCCATCAGAATTTCCAAGTGCTGCAGAACTCTTTTTAGTAATGCCTCTCTGATACTAGTGGAGCTCCTTTCTTTGCCACTATGTATTGTAGAAAAGGTTCTAAACTACTACATCAAAACTACAAAAGTTAAGGCTCAGCAACAGTCTCTACTCCTATCTATGGCTGTTCATACGATACCACATTGCAATTACCCTACTATTTCTGATCATCATTCTGTAAACAAGGTTATTTGGTGTAATCCGCTTCCTCCATGGATAATCTTGCAGACATTAATATCTACACAGATGAGCCGACAAGAAGGGAGCTTTTGGACCCAAGTATCTGTATCTTCCTCCAAACTGACATATTTTGCCAAAAATATGTTAGAAGGTACAGATACCTCCCACATACCTCCATCTATCAAGCTGAAGATGATGCTGACTACAAAGCTGTTCAGTGGGCCACTTCACTACCAAACAAAACTATCTATCAACGTTTACAGTGATTCTCAGTCTGTCCTAAAAACTCTTAAATCCCAATTGCAATAGCAATAAAATAGCATATATCCAGCACCATATTAAAATTTGTGTAAATAAGATAACTTATATATTGTTCCTGGCCATACTGGCATACTTAGAAATGAAAAAGCCAACTTTGAGGCTAAGTCATCTGCAAACGACACTGACTTGGACTACTAACATCCCTCTCTCACACTGTAGCAGCCTTAAAAATTATATTCATGATAATGCTATGCAAAAGTGGAATCAACAATGGTTGAGCAGTAAAACTGGTAGAATAACAAGACTTTATTTTCCTAGTGTTGAATGCAAGTTTCTCATCACCACTTAAGAGATTTAACATTTGCTACTGCTCAACTACTTACTGAGCATGATAATTTTATAAGCTACCTGGCGATGTACAGCTGGGCAGAAACTGCCTCTTGCTTTTGCTCTACAGAAAACCTGGACACCGTTGACCATATGATCTATCATTGTCCAATTTACAATCATCATACACTTATTCTGAAATTAGAAATCTTTATACAGTGGTACCTCGGTATATGTCTGCTTTAGAATACGTCCAATTCAGAAAACGTCCTGTTTGGACGAAACAAATTTTGCTCAGTACACGACTTTTGTTCGGTATACGACTTAATTCTACGCGCCATCTATGAACAAGTAGCACTATCGGTATACTAGACCAGACTAGACATTCGCAGTGCAACGGTTTATAACTTTGTTAAATTTTTTCTGATTTTAATTTGTAAGTAAAATTATATTATTTTAATTAATCATGAATTGCAAGAAGGCAAATGAAAAGCAACAGAAAACTAAAAAAATGACTAGAATCACAATGAAGCTGATAAAAGAGATTGTTGAGAAATATGAAGATGGCACGCGTGTTCGAGATTTTAACTGTTGCATACCGTATTCCGAGAACGACAATATCAACAATCATGAAAAATAAAGACATTATTAAATCTGCTAACACTAACGTTGCGAAAAGAGTTAAATCAATTTCTAAACAGAGATCGAAGACATTAGATCATGTTGCGAAATTGCTTTTGCTTTGGATAACTGAAAAACAATGTGCTGGAGACAGCATATGGAAGCAAGTATTTGCGAGAAAACTAAAAAGATACATGCTGATCTCATGAAAAATCAAGCAGGAACTAGCCAGGAAAGCGAGATGTTTAAAGCCAGCCAATTTTTTTTTACATGAGAACGGATTAATAATTTTTACATTACTTCTTATGGGAAAGGCTGGTTTGGTATACGTCCAATTCGGTATAAATCTGAACATCAGGAATGGATTAAGGTCATATACTGAGGTTCCACTGTACTTGGTTTCAGGTGGCCATGGCCACTCAATAAGCTTGTTCAGAAGCCATGGTTTGATGCTTTTTACAATTATGTTCAAAAAACATGGAAGAGTGAGAGAAACCACCACATGGCCTTTCTCCCATGAAAAAAACTTGTAGAGCATGAGTCTTCTAGCATTATTATTTTATCATGTCACACAAGATGGTTTTAGTACAATGAGCGTTCTTAATAGAAACCGCCAAATTGAAGCCAAATTCTAAACTTCACCATTCAACAAGATCAAAAAATAAAAATAAGAATACTACGTAAGACGAGATCTATTACCCCTCCCATCCGTGTAAGAAATCGTAACAAATCCTTGATCCCCACCCACCCCAAAATACCTTACGTAATTTATGGACGCCCGTTATATGCAGTTAAGAGTAGTTTAAATCTGTATACACTACTGTTTTATTTATTCATTTAGCCAGAATTGTACAAACAAATGCCACATAATTACATATAATACATAGAAAATGAAATATAAAATTTACATTTTATATGAAATAGATACTTTACTGGTTATTTTCTCCACTAAATTTTGAGTTGGTCAAGGAGGAACAGAAATATGATGCCTGTAGAGAATTTTTGAAAATCTTTTTATACTAATTTAAACGCGGTGGCATGAAGAGATAATCTGATTTGTTGAACAATGCAGTTGCTACTGAGCATACAGGCAGGACTAAGGACTGAAAATTTGGGATTTTTTAGATCTCTCTTCACTATTTTATCAATATGACATTTAAAAGTTAATTTTTCTTCAAAGATAATTCATAGGTTGCTATAAAATAAACATAATTCCTGCCTTTAGATATAAAAAAGGTATTGAATTTCTTAAAAGAGAACAACAAAATTAATTTATCAAAGCAGTAAGTTTTAAAGACTTGAGGTACAGTAAGTGACCAAAATATTGAGATCGACTCCAATCCTGAAACTTCAAGCTGATGATTTTAGACCATTGGCATTAGCTATAATTTTAGTATTAACACAAAGAATAGCAAGAGCCACATAAGTGATAAAAAGAAGACTATTTAAAACAATTTCCAAGGAATTCTGCACATGGGTGAGAAATTACATAAAGTCTTACTATGTTCCTGCGTAATTAAACTAGAAAAATCAACTATGTAGCCAAGCTGAAAGAATGGAGTGAATGTAAAAAAGTGTTTTAAAGAGTGTAGTGAGAAGAAAAGTATAATGGAATCAAATGTCTTACTTTAGGTGTGCAACAATAAAAAAGATTCTAGTTGGTGTTCCGTAGTTCTGGAATTTAATTATCCTTAATTATTGCAGTAAATATATGAGAAACAGAATTGTGATATTTAAAATATTCTGGAATAGAATCAAGGTATTCATATTAGTGTGATAGTTTGGCAAATAAAATGTGGTTCACAAAAAATAACATTTTTTGTGAACCATATAATATGAATATAGGTCTCACTCAGGGGTTGCCAGTGGATTTTAAAGATTAACAGAACCACATTTTGGAAGAGAGGGATCTCTTTTTAAATGCTAAAAAATTGGAAATTGTATACCATGTGTGGGTTTATTTTCTGTATATATTTTGACCATACTGTTATCTGTGGACTATGCCCCATGTGTTGTAACTAAAGTATACTCAATAAATAGAACATGACTGTGCCATGGTTCCCACTTCCCTATCATTCCTTACTTTTCTTCCCTCTTCTCACTTCCTTTAAAACTCTTCATCCTTCCTTTTCAAAGGCTATGCCGTAAGGTTTGGCCTTCTAACACTTTTAAACATATCATATCACTAGAATAGATTGGCCAGCATTATCCCGATTTAAATCCCATAAAACGTGTGGGATGCTTTGGGGAGACACCTTTCGGCATGATTATATCTGTTGAAGAACACCCAACATCTGAAACAGATGCTCATTGAGAAATGGGCACTCTTACCTCAACAACTGTTTGATAATCTGGTGTTGAGTATGGAAAGACAGTGCCAAGCAACCATTGTAGTTAACGGAAGTCATATCCCTTACTAAGAGACATCTGTTTGTTGTTCTCCCTCTTGAGAAGACAATCATTTGTACCAATGCTACTCTTTCAATAAAGCCTTTTTTTTGTTTGATTTTATTTTTAGTTTTTATTTTATTTTTCAAAAGACACTGTGGCCAGGTTGGCCTTTTACAAGCATCTTAACAGTTAATCAAAACAAACAAACAAACAAACAAAAATCAGGACGCGAGCTGAGAAAGAAAAATTAATTAACAACAAATAACGTTGAGTCTTAACCTTTTTTCCATTTTTTTACATTTTTTCTGAAGATNCCCTTTTAAATATCTATAAACACAATATTTTCTACATAGAAATTTCTAGCATGGATTTTTCATTCACAGGTAAGTTTACCGAATGTTTTTTTGTCAAGTTATCGGTAAACCGGTATACAATCCCTAGAGACTAGAGAAGAAAGTAGAAATATGGAAACAAAAACAATGTGGATAAATTGTTTAAATGAACGAAGACCAGTCGGAACATTTACAAACTGGAAAAAATTGTAAAACCGTTTGGAGTACAAACGCTTCACTTTCTACATTTGTAAATATTGTACCCGAGTACCACCGAGCCACGAAAGACTAATACGGTATTTTGTAAGTGTAAGATGTTACGAAACGGCAAAGAATACCGTTTCGAAATCCACCGATAGAATTTTCTACACAAAAAGTGCCTGGGAATAAATGTTTAAATGCGCTTTTCTTTATTCTTATATTAACGAGTAACGCGTGGGTTAAAAATTATTACCAGACAAAAACGAAATAATCGCCATCGCAATACGACAAAATACTTAATAAAAAATTACAAGCAAAGACCGGGCGTTTTCCTTCACCGGCGGGCTTCGATTCTCGCATCGCCGTAGCCCACATTTTGTAGAGTTCCGAGACCGGGTGGGTCCGAGGGTTCGGGAGTTTGTAGGGGGGATAAAGTCGAGGGGAGATTCGAGATAACCCGTGTATTCCGCCGGGCAGCGAGTAACGGAAAGAAAAGACGAATTTGTAATAAATACGCATTTTGCTTAGGCTAAATTCCTATTGTACTGGCTTTTTTAATCGATCGGGCGTTTTCTTTTTTGTTAATCCTCCTGACCCGCGTCGGCGCCGGGTGAGCGGAAAGAGGTCGCACGCGCCACCTGTCGTCTATGGAACGGTTGGACGAGACCGTTTTAAACTGCCACCGGAAGTCGGCGTCGGAAAGGACGGGAGTTTTCCGTTTCGTTTAAAACGGGTTTACGTCGAGCCGAAGAACCCACCGGAAGCGCGTTACGTCTACATCTACGTCGGCTTTAATGCACACGCGCGCGTGTATTAAACCCGACGTAGACGTACCGAGGTTGCGCGCGAAAGACCGCTCTCCCGCCCGGGCCGAGGTTAAAGCCCGTAACCCGCGTAACGCAGTTATATCGTTTTTAACCAAATTAAATCCCCGGAAATACTTCTTTTAGAAAGGTGGTGGACAAAGCCTGGTAATAAACGCTTCCGCCGCCGGCAGCGCGGTAATCGCTAGGCCGAGAATAGTCCGGGGAGAACCGATTTACGCCCGATATTCCGCCGTCCTCGGGACTGGGTATTCCCGGGTAATGGGACGGACGAAATACAGAAATCCGATTTTTGCCGATCGAACGGAATTCGAAAATTCCGGGGAGCGCTTCCTAACCCAACCGCGATTTCGGTTATTTTTGCGGGGCAGAAGGGTGGAGGAAGGAACCCCCGGCCCCTTTTGGCGGAAAACGTAAAGGGACTGACGGAGGAAAAAGTTTGGTGGTTTCTGTCGGTAGCGGATGACAGAATTTCTGCCGGAGCCGCGAGAAATTCCGTACACGCCCGGCGGATTGACCCGGAAGAAAAGGCGATTGTCGACGGAATTTCCGGCGCCACCTAATCGACCTGTTACGTAGGCGTTTTTCGTATATTTTCGGTCCGACTCGAAATGGCAATTATACCGCCTGGAAGGGACGTTAATTGAAACTAAGTAATAAAGGCATTTATTGAAAAACGAAGGTAAGCGGTGTCGATTTATTGTCACGGGCCAGGGTTTCTCCCAAATAAAAAATTTTAACTTGGCCGGGAAAAACGCGGTACGAAGACTATCCGACTTCTACCGCTTTCCGGGCCGATAAAACGGCCTATTTTATAACCACCGGAACGCGCTTTGTATAATGGCCAACGACCGTTTCGAACCGTTCTCTTTCGGAGCCACTAAGGGACGCGCAAATACAAGATGGCGGATTCCCTTTTCGTCTCGTCTCCGTTAAACGATAAGCGGAGGAAGTGCCGGGTCCATCCCCCGCCCAGTGGCTTTTTACCCTACCTTTGTATTACTTCCCTATTCGTCGATGCAGTCGTTAAATAAATAAATAAGAATATATAAGTTGCATTTATAGAAAACCCGACTTTTTGTAGGCCTAAAAAGTTCATTTTTCCGGGTCCGTAATTAACCTTACCGTCATCCAAACGCCGTTATCTTAAATTCTTATTTTTAGTTTAAATTCCTCTCGTTACTCGATGGTGGAGAAGACACTATTACCTACTGTACAGTACGTTCGGCAAATATTAAAGTCGAACGGAAACCAACTCGTCGATTCGTAATTCCTTCCCCTCGAAAAATTAAGCAAAAGATAAGAGTTTGTAGCTACGAAAGCGGAAAATTACTCATTTAACGCGTGGCAACGAGGACGAGCGTTCGACTGGAGAATCGTCCGCGCGTATCAACCGGGCGGGTCGCGTTTTCGTCCGAATTCTAGCGCCTTATCCTACGTAAAATGCACGCGATTCGTATTTAATATTTAAAGTAGTATTTCGCTAAATTTAAAATTTATTGTAATAAATACGTCAATTTTTTATAAATTTGAAGTTTCGTCAATTAATTAACCAATTTTGTTAAGTAAAACTCTATACAACAATACGGACAACGTAACAAATAAATATAAAATTAGTACCGTATTTATTACTACTTTTTTTTAAAGTTAACTTTGTACGGAGGAAACGTTTGGAACAACTCGGTGACCAGCTTTCGGGATGAACTATTTCTTATTTTTAACACGTGACTAATGGTGTAAGGAAGCTAGTAATTTAATAGTAAAAAAAAGTTTTCCCCCAAGTAATTATAAAAAATGACTAAAAGAATTTATAGTTAAATATACCAGGTTGCTTCTTTAGTCAATAATAATATCGAAATTTCCCTTCAAACTTGTCGCAATTCCAAACGACACTGACGAAACGATCGAATTTCGACACTTAATCGCCGCGTGTAATAAACGCGCGTAACTTAGCCCGGGTCGATCACCGGAAAAAGACAGAAATGCACGGATGACCGAACCGTCGAGTAACTCGGCTTTTATTATAACCCGTTGTACGACAATAGACTAACAAAACTCATTAAAACGAAGAAAAGAAACTTAAAAATTGTAATCCTTCCGCTTAACGAGCGAAAGTAGCTAGAAGGCATTCGACTTTCCAGTACGAAACGTTATAAGAATACGCGACCGTAGGTATTTGCGGGTCATTTAATAAATCGGCGTTAACTTTCGTTAGCCAAATATTTACTAGTATAACGACCTCCAACGCTGGTTTTATTAATCCGGTCTTTGGCCGATAGACTAAATTGCAGACACGAGAAGGCAGGAAATTAATTAATGCCTCTCGAATTAAAATTCTACCAAGAAGATTGACCCGGAAACAATAATTTCGTTTTAATTTTATCCTCTCGGTCCGTCAATACGTTACCTAATCTTCGATTAACGTTTCTTATAGAAACTCTTTTTATACGTTTGCAAAGATTTCTAGCGTCGATGTGGCTTATACCGTCTGCCAATGGAATCGAACCGACTTAGACCGGTTTTATCTGGCCAAATAGTTCGTCGGTCTTAATCGGGCGATAAACAACAGAAAATGCCTTCGTTCTAACCAACCGAAGCAAATCTACGTATTCAAAAGGGTGACGATTATGTACTACGTCTTCTCTCGCTCCGGCCACCTTAACGCTCATCCGACATCGATTCTTCCCGGGGACCAAAATGGAAATTATTTTCTTCAAAATCACCGTCCACCCGTAAAAAATCGCCTCCTCCGAGTTCCGTTCGTTGGATTTCGTTTCGGTCCGAGTTAAACCGAATTACGACGAGTCTTTGGTATATTTTTGTTTTCCTTTAACGCCAGCGGTTCGTCTATTCGTAGCTCCAACGACTAGCGTTATAACGAAACTACGGTTATTGGTCAAAAATTGTAATTTATTATATACGTAACTTACTAGAATATTAGGAGAAAGCCTGGCAAAATCTTCCGCCGTCCTTAACTTTCTATATAAGTAGTTTCGAAATGAAATTTGTATTTAACGTTCGGTTTCGGCATTTAACTTTAGAAAAATTCTGGTGTTTGGCGGATCTACCGAAACGCAACTTTTAAGGACAATCCGGAATAACCAAGGTTGGATAAAAACCGCGGTTAAGGTATAGATATAGAGAACCCGGGGATAGAATCGCTGTTTTCGTTTAAACAGTCGACAGTCGGAAAAGATAATAGAGAAGAGGAAAAAGATATAAAAATCTTTATTAGAAACGTAGGCCCGAACCGTGGCTAACCATCCGGAAAGAAGTCGAACTCGACCCGACTTTTTTTGGTAAGGAGGAATGCCGGGACTGGGTGACTCAGTCCAATGAAACGCGCTTCGAATTTTATCCATCGATCTTCCGAAACGTCCCTCGACTCTGGCCGAAAATAGTCCCGTGTCCAAATTACGCCGCGTCAACCGGACCTTTTTGTAGCGGTTTCCGGCACTTCTAAATAAAAACGGAGGACCGGCCTTGGCATTTACCGAATTTAAAACGTTTGTTACCGGTTATTCGATTGTTGTACACTGACGAAAACCTTTTTATCAAATTTCGTTATTTATTTCGTTAAAAANAAGTCAATAAGTCATTTTCCAAAACTTTGTGCTTGCAAAAAGAACAAGCGCTCAAACGACGATTTGCCATAGCTCCACGCCTCCTCTACTCTCGCACACATCACACTCCATACTGCATTCTATTCATTTTTGTGCTAGTATGTTTTCTTCATCCTTTAAGTACAAAATAGTATCTCTGTATTCTGAATTTCATGTCTCCCAGGTGATTTCTTAGAGTTATGACAAAAAATCAATTGTTTCTTAAATTTTGCACATCAGTGTATTTAAAAACTATTTAGCATTTTTAGAAGCAGTTTTTTAAAAGTATAGTCAAATAACAGATTAATCAGATACTAAGCAAAGTATTAGTAAATAATGACTTAACCTTCCAATGTTAAAATTATAAAAGTTGGAAAATACTGGAATTGTAAGATTGACAATTTTTTTGACAGAGTTGTACATACACTTCTAATTTGTAAATAAAGTTAAATTTAGAACATTCAACTATCACAATGAACAAGAACACAAAAACTGCAGAAATGTTTGATGAAAAAAATGATGAATGCTATAGTAATTTTCTGTTTTCAGGTGCTAGCTCACGCTTACACACACACCTCTCTCTTACTGAATAGAAAAAGGAGATAAAACAAGAGAACACAGATAAAACTATTATTATTGCTTGAAAATTACTGAATAAAATCTGTGACTAACAAAACTGTTCTATCATTAAACATTTTATCAAAAAAATTTAGCTTTAAAACAATTGCTATTGAATGTGCAAAATTAATTTGTGTTAACATTCATCAATTGAGTTCCAATAAAAGATCTCATTGAAATGCAGTGAAACAATTCTTGTTAACTTTATGTAAGGTGTGTCTATGACACTACTTACATTTTCCCATTTCACTGTGCAAGTAGGTGTTTGAACTCATATTTCATTACATATTGTGTCACTTTTTTGTTGTTATGTATGAATTTATGATGTTTGAATTGGGATTTAATATTTCTCTCTCCTATTTACATTGGACAAAATATAAGTTGTATGTGCAGAACTTTGTAAAATGAAACCTCGTTAAATTAGCATACAAAATAAAAATTGGAATGTTAAGTCTTAAAATTAGAAGATTTAGTAGAAAAATTTATAAGTAATGAAATAAAAATGCTATCAAAAATATTTAAACTTCACATTTGAGAAAGTTAAATATTATTTTTTTTATTTTCAGTAAAACTGTATTGTTTTTGTCACTATGTATCTGTCAGAACCTCAAATATTATCACTGGAATGAGATAAATGGTTATTTTATTAGCAATATCATAAATACTTAATGAATTTGTTAAGATGTTTTAAACTAAAAACAATCCAATATTTTTAATTAAAAAAAATTATTCATTTTATTGTAAAACCATGAGGCTATTACATTAATGGAAATATTTTGATTGCATAGAATTTGTTTATATGATAAGAACTATTCATTATATGACATTTAATTTGTATTTTTATGGCTTTTTCATATTGATTATGTTGATAGTTGATTCTAAAACTTTTTTTCTTATAGCTTAAAGAAATGTGTCGCAGAGAACTGGAAAGGACAGAAGACGAAATCATTCGATGTAATGCTATTATTGCAGATTACAAACAAGTAAGTATGCGGCCATTAGAACTTTTCTAAAGACATTAATATTTAATTACAGACATACAAAGCTAGAGTTTGGATACTATGCAGAGGAAAAATTAACATATTTACTATTTTACCATTAATTTATACAGGGTGCCCCAAACGAGACACCCTATATATCAACCCTTTATAATTGCAAATAACTGTACAATACGTGCACGTAACAACACAAAATAAGGCTCAAAATGTTTACTATTTCATAAAAAGTTGATTGCATGACGTGAAGGAGGAGTAACAGTAGCCCAATCTCGCATTATTGGTTCAATTTTCCTCGATGTCGTGAATAACAATCGATATTTGTTTATATTCAACAAATTTGTTAATTGGCAGTCGTGAACTTCAGAAAGGTTATTTCCAACGGGACAGGGTGACCTATCCTACTTCTCGTGTCAGTACGGAAGAGATCCAGTCATTTTTCTGAGATTGGATCAAAGTGGGCCAAATCAATAAACTCCCTTAGTTATGCAAAAAATGTAAAAAAATTATTATTCCAATAATATACTAATGTCTTTAGATAAATCCACATTTGTAATGATGCATTCTACAATGTTTATTTAAATTTTATAAGAAATTTTTAAAAAATAATATATATTTTGTCTATTTTACTAGTTTTTATTCTGTACAGTTGGTCACTTTGAGCAAATGAGCAGTTCATATATACAACACACAAAATAATTTTCCAATTGTTCAAAATTAATTCAATTCCTGCCAGTGATATCTTTATTGGATAGTGGCATTACGGCTCTTAAGGAATTACAAAATCAAATATGTTACGTGAAATTGCAGTAGAAAGAACGAAATTGCAGTGTAATTTTTAGATTAAATTATATTATTCAAGAACTATAAATTTAGAATATAATACGGAATAATACAAAAATTTCGCTTATACTGAAAAAAACGATTATTTCCCCTGGAGCAAATGTTATTTAATATTACCCATTTCCACGATTCAAGAACAAAATGCATCATCTCTGCATAATTTGTAAAAGCTTAACACACTACATTTTAAAAGTGTACTTGTGATAGTAGTTATTAATGTAATAGAAATTAAATATTTTGATTTCTCCAAGAATTCTGTAGAAGCAAAATGCAATTAATCGTAAAATCACTTAAATTATCAAACCTTATCACACATAAATAGTACTTGTTAGTATATAAGTGTGGAGGAGAATACCTCTCCATCTCTTCCCGCAGCAAGTTGCCTCATACAGTTGACAAAATAGCCGTGGGCAGAACGACCACGCAATCGTTCCGTCAAAGAATTTTGAACTTTTGTAGAGAGGGATCTTCTCTCTCCTCCTTTTTAGCATTAAATTACAATTCTTAACATTAATTGCCGCACATTTGTTCTAATACAACTCAACGATAAGTAAAAGCAGTTAGTTATTTCAGATAAAACCAAACAGATCTCTGGAAGGGAAAAAAGTAATTTGATTATTATCGTCACGCTAAAGAAATTACAAGAATATAAGATTTCCAATTCTCCAACTATAATAATTTTAAAAACCAAAACTCTGTTCAACTCATCTTGCATCAAAATAGAATGTGCAAACAGGATCTTTAAATATTTCTGCTTTTTTAAAGCAGACATGTTTAAACTTTTTATATAAAAATCTGACTATTAAATATCATTAAAAAGTGTGTATGTATTTAAATATAAAAAATTTATGTTCAGTTATTACTCTTCAACTTGACATATTCATTCAATTGAATAATATCTCACTTTGCATGCTGGATGTGCCGGTAGCAACTAACGGAAAGAAAAAGATTTGGTGACAAATATTTTGTATTTTTTCAGATCTGCAGCCAATTAAGCAAGCGGTTGGAAAAAGAGCAAACGTCTGGAAGAGAAACCGTTGAAACTGTAATGGTGAGAGTTCTTTTTTTCCTTTTCAAAGTTCTGCCATGGATTATTCTCTTCCTCTAATTTTCTATTCACTACGTCTTACGCGTTATTATTGCTCTTAAAATTTAAACAAAAAATATGAATCTGAAATTTATTATTGATTCAATTGTGGAAATATATATGGATGCATTACCTGGTAAAATCGTGTAATTCAAATTATTTTTTTAGAATTATATTGCTATATTATCAATATGATTTGAATAAATATTTAGGCAAGAATTGTTTTAAAAGTTGAGAACGGAAGAAACAAATGCAGAACGATACATTTTATTCCCATACACAGATATTTTAATAGGTTGCAGCTTGTGGCCACTCTATACTGATTTTCAACAATTATGAAAGTGAATGAAAACAAGGCAAATACAAGAAAAAAAATTATATAGTAACGTTTCCTTTCTAAACGACTGTGATGCTGATAATGGTATTATGAATTTAAATATGGACGGTTGTTAATAAGAGATTTCTCCGGATCATGGTCCGTATATTGTACTGGTCACGCAACTCCCTATCCCTGCCGTGTTAAAATTTTGCTAATTCCTCTCGCTCCGACACGGGTCTTATTCCCTCTTCGGCGTGCAGTACCTAGTTATAAGGAAAGTTATACTGTATACGAATTGGCGGGTGCGAGCGAAGGAACGACCGCCGACGCCGTTGTAGTAACCTAGTTCGAACCCAATTCCTCGAAAATTTGTTAAAACATCGATCGGCAAATTCTTTGTAATTTAAATTATTTTTGCGTTTTTATCGATTACGCCTTTCTATTACTTCAGTTTTCGTTATTTGGGCCATTACCCTTCCGGGCCGAGTCTCTTAGAGCAACAATTTAATCGCTGTCGGTTATTTTTTCAGGAGTGCGTCAAGACTTGCGAGAAATGTTGCAAACAGTTGGAAGAACGCAACGTGATCAGGACGGGCGGCAAACTGAAGAAGATGGACTCCCAAGACAAACTGTCGACGGTCCAGGAACTGGAAGATCACGTGAAGGAACTGGAGCTGGAACTGGCGCAGACCAAGTTGGCTCTGGTGGAGTCCGAGTGCAAAAATCAGGTGAGTCGGGCCTTTCCCGCTAAAAGCCGGGGAGGCACGAGCGTTTAATAACGGTTGGGCGTTTTCTAGGATCTGACTCATCAGTTGAACGGGGCGGTGGCCGAGCTGCAGGCTTCGAAGAACACGTGGCTCCACAAGACGCTGTCGTCCATCAGGGACGTCACCAGGAAGGAGCCCCCCGGCGGAAGGGAGAACAAGGAATAAAGAGGGTCGACCCGGGAGGGAGAGGTCACAACTGTTTTCTATTCGGATGTAAATATGTGTAGCCATTGGAGAAATAAAGAGGTGGGTGCCGCCAGACCGGAGACGGTACTTTCGCCCGGTGTTTTTGAATGGATGGACGCGCCGCCACAAATTTTACTGTAATCCGATACAAATATGCAAAGTGGCATTTAAACCGTTGGCGGCGCGTTTAACGAATAGTCGACCGTAGAAACGGAGTACGTAATAAGACGCGTGTTAATTTATAATCGTTCTTAACGTTTTTATTTATTGAGAAAATATGTTCATTGTTCTAGATCTTTATTTATTCTTACAAATAAAAAACACTTTATCCATTCATTAAGCCTGTTTGTTTGTGGCTACCTAAGCGAATTCTGCGGCCATCTTTATCCCATGATAATATAACAAATGGATTGGCATTAGTCGGAAGAAAGTAGGCCTAACGATCGTCGTATCTGCAATTCGCCGAGCTGGTCGTAACCCGTTTACTATTTACGACAAAATATGGCCATCCGATTTCGTCCAATAGAAATATAGTCGCGAACTTCGGTGATAAAGCGGAAGAGAGAGAAAGAATGCATCGTTTTAATTCTTCCGAAATACGGACGTCGATAAATGGAGTGGAAAAAATATTAGAAGAGGAGAGAGCCAAGTAATACTTGTCGCGCAAAAGGCATCTCAGTACGGGCTATTACCAGATGAATAGTGATAGTAATATATAGTACAATACATAAAGCGTAGAATAAATTTCGACGTAAATGAAGAGATTACAAAAGTGTTTCCGAGAAAAAAGGCTAGCGAAATTTCTACGTAATTACAGCAATTCTGTCCGTAATTTTGACACGATTAGGACAATCGATGCTATACGTGACACGTACGCCTTACTAAACGAAGTTTCGGTTTCTCGAGCTAAAAATCGTTTCCTCCGACCAACTGTTACCATAAGTTTTGTACCAAATTCTGTCTTATCGAAACTTAACGACGAACTAAGGCGCTGGACAACCCGAGTACGTTCGTTGGCGTAGCGCCACGCGGGCAGTGACGTTGGTCCTTTTGGTAATCCAATTGGCAGCTTACTAGCGCCGCACACAACAGAAAATCAAAAAATGCCGCGTTGTTCGGCGCCAAATAGCGACGGCGAAGGTTACCCAACGTTTCGCTTCCCCGCCCATCAAAGCGGAAGAAAGGTTTCGGGTCGTTAAAACGAGACAAGTGGCAGCCGACACAGCCGTCTCGTTTGAATTCCAGTTCTTACCTCACAATTTTTATAGTACTGTATGTGTACAGTAGGGTTTCTCATTTTCCGGTTTTTTGCTTGTCCCGGGATAGAATTAATTATTTTTAAGATGAAATTAAAAATAATTGAGATGTTTTGCATTTTAAGTGATTTAATACGTTCTGCAATCTCTAAAATCATATTAATAATGCTGTGTAATATATATATTAAAAATTACCTTTGAATTAAGTAGAAATTTTCAAAAATAGAAACCTTTTATTAAAGTTTGCTGGAAACTGCGTACAACTGAATTGAAAATTGAACTTAGATGAAACTTGTAACTTAAAAGGTAATTTTCGTTATTTAAATAAAACAGAATGCAAAATAATAATGTAAATTTTTATGATTTTAAAAAGCAAAAATGGTCGATACTCCGATCCAGTTGTTATTTTAGTAATGAAAAGTCCCG
The DNA here is from genome assembly GCF_000671375.1 of Centruroides sculpturatus. Classification (NCBI taxonomy): domain Eukaryota; kingdom Metazoa; phylum Arthropoda; class Arachnida; order Scorpiones; family Buthidae; genus Centruroides; species Centruroides sculpturatus. The sequence continues at coordinate 392,503 of NW_019384570.1, read as the reverse complement.
CTACCGAGAATGCCCTTTCCGATTCCATTGACGAGATTGGAATCGTGTTTATCGCATTTAAGAGAAGACGGATGTATTTTTTCACCCGTAGCCCGGAAGATTTCTAGTTCTTTTCGAGATTGTAGTACTTCTTCTGCCGTATAGTATTCTCGATTTGTCTACCTCGGCTGCTTTAATAGAAACATCGAGCGTATAGCCCGGTAATTCGGCAGTTCGTTTGTCTTTTAATCGGGTTTACGAAGAAAAACTTCACTCTCGTTTGTATTCTTTCCCAATTTGCGCAACCCGGCGTTACGCAGTTATCGAAGCTACCGGGCGTGGTTAAAAATTAAGACGGCGTAAGCGCATTTATTCCAGATATTACGGCTTCCGAGAAGTAAAGAATTTTCAGTCCTTTCACGAATAAGCTACGTATTGATTATTGACCATTTGTGACGTGCCATAACCAGCCAAAATTTAAAAAACAAATAAGTAGGTTTATAATTAATAAATACAAATGTATTCCGACAGTTGATGAGTAATTATACTTTCTCTTTGCAAAATTTCCTCAACTTTAACACACGATAAGAAAAAAAGTGAACTTTTACGAAATTTACCGGGATGAGAAGAATTTCCTCGGATATATCCCGGGTTAAAAAAACAACCGGGATCCCTAGTGTACAGTACATCCGACAACAGATTTGGACCGAGCGGGTATGCGTTGTAGCACGAAATTAAACACTCAAATTGTAAGTTAGTAATATATTTTTGCTTTTCATTAGATGTTAACGGTGCACCAAATCCAGGTTTTTTGTAATTTGGCGACACGGAGTACTTAACAGACAGTCTGATAACGCAAAGCTACGGCAGCGCCAGTGGAGACTAGTAGGGATTGTAAATTTACCGACTTTCATTTACCGGTAATTCGGTAAATGAAAATTAAAATACCGGTTTACCGGTAAATTTTTTTCTTGAAAAATAAAATTAAGGTGATAAAAAATATGTCATTACGATTTCCATTTCACATTTATTATTTCAAAGATACTGTATCAAATATAAAAAATTAAAGTGTTATTCTAAACAAACTATAATAATAAATATAGAAATAAGCAGAAATAAAATAATACAGAAAATAAAAATACAACAGAAATAATATAGAGGAGAAGGTGGTATTATGGAACACTGCGGGTATTACGGAACCACCCCATTTCGAACTGATAATAAAGGCGAACTGTAGCGGAATGTGGCTGAACTGAACTAGGCAGACATCCATAGCGAGGGGAAAACCCGTTTTACTTCAGTTGAACGGTTGTCCGTATTTAATCAGCAAATTTGTTTTTTCCAAAATTCGCAAGTTTTGAATGCTAAGTGAATTTAATTATTTTTAAAATATAAATCGTGTAGTTGTAGGTTCACCGGTGCATGTATTCCGTTCCAGAGACTTAGGGGTACATATTAA
>NW_019384570.1:236370-385359 GCF_000671375.1 Centruroides sculpturatus | reverse complement strand
AAGGACAATCCGGAATAACCAAGGTTGGATAAAAACCGTGGTTAAGGTATAGATATAGAGAACCCGGGGATAGAATCGCTGTTTTCGTTTAAACAGTCGACAGTCGGAAACGAAAAGATAATAGAGAAGAGGAAAAAGATATAAAAATCTTTATTAGAAACGTAGGCCCGAACCGTGGCTAACCATCCGGAAAGAAGTCGAACTCGACCCGACTTTTTTTGGTAAGGAGGAATGCCGGGACTCGGTGACTCAGTCCAATGAAACGCGCTTCGAATTTTATCCATCGATCTTCCGAAACGTCCCTCGACTCTGGCCGAAAATAGTCCCGTGTCCAAATTACGCCGCGTCAACCGGACCTTTTTGTAGCGGTTTCCGGCACTTCTAAATAAAAACGGAGGACCGGCCTTGGCATTTACCGAATTTAAAACGTTTGTTACCGGTTATTCGATTGTTGTACACTGACGAAAACCTTTTTATCAAATTTCGTTATTTATTTCGTTAAAAAAAAAATATATATATATATATTTGTATACATAAAAGCGTGGAAATTTGTGTATATATATATACTGTATATATATATACATACAGTACACAAATTTCCACGCTTTTTTAATACGGGGTGGATCCAGAAACAAAAAGTAAACGCCCAGACCGTCCGAATGGCCCGGTCCGAGTGATATTAGGTGCAAAAATTCCGGCAACTCCTAGGACATTAACACGAAATAAAAACTGTCTGGCTCCGTCTGTTATATTAAAAAATAACTTTTATATTATTAATTATTACAAGAAGGAAAAAGGCTTAATTCCGAGGATACACCCGACTCTTTCAAATCGTAAATGCCAATAACCAGTAAAACTTTTAATAAGTCCGACCCCACTCGAGATACTACATTACACCCTCTCGACCTTTAATCACCAAAATTAATAGCATCGATGACTCGTATACGTATTACCGTACGGAATTTCTTTTTAAATTTTAGCCTATCCTAAGATATTAAACGAAGTTTCTGGGTTTTAGGAAGACATTTTTGGGATCGGAGATCTCGAAACATCGAGATTTGCAAAAAGATCTCAGGAGGGTCAAATTTGACACGACTCCGATACTGTACTTTATCGCTTTACTTACGTAACAGCGGGTAAAATAAAACGGAACGAGAGAAAACCACAAATATTTGAACATTTTTCGTAAATTCAAATTCCCAATATTGTGTTCGTTAGGTGAGGGGACGTTATCTTTCTCCTAACCGCGCAAACGCCTTTACAATTACTTCACTTTTTATCGACTGGAAAAAGAATTCTGTTTCCGCGGTTGTTTGGGAAATTCAGAAATTACTCGCGGCGTCTAAATCGTGTTTATTGTAAAGGTCACCGGACTAATTCTGTTAGACAATCGTCGGCGTGGTAACCTACTCCTAATGCCAATAAATATGGCGATTGTCGTAAAATTACCGCCTTAATTAATTACGAAATGTCGACGATTTTTTCAATGGTTATTTTAGAAATCCGCGGGTTTATCCTTTATCCTAATCTAATTCCAACCTTTAAACGCTAAAGAGCGACGATATAAACTTAATTATCTCGTCGCAGATAAGATAAGGAGGAAAGTTCGAGCAGACGCGATCTTTCCTCCTAATTTGCATAAACTAGATACGAACGCGTAGAAAGTTGGCCTTTATCGCGCACCCGGATGAAACATTCTTTTACGATACTAAAGGATTTATCGAACACGAAGGAGAAATTACATTTATCAAGTTTTATTATAAAACAAAAGAAAATTTAGAATTGCAAAATACGTTTGAATTTTTATCGCTCGAGTTAGAAGAGATAGAAAGTGAGAACTGTGATCGGAGGAAAAAAAAACAAGAGAGAAATTTGAAAATAATATTTTCACATTCGAAAATCGAGGCAATACGAACAATGTTCGAATCCTTTAAATCCTCTTTCACTCTACTCGGGGACTAAACAGTAGACGACTCCAAGCAAAAACTTCGTAAAATTGACTGATAAACGCTTAAAAATAATCTCGACGCCGACCTTTCGTTGTAGAATTCGACGTCTACAAAACACTAAGAGGTGTTAAAATTTTCACATCGTAAAGAGAACTCGAACGTTGTTCGTATTGTCTTGATTTTCGAATGTGAAAGTAATCCCGATTTGGAGTACGATTAACTTTTTCATTTTAAAATATTTTCTGTTAAATAAGTTAAATGTAGTGCATAGTCCGCGTGGAATTAAAAGATGTTCCAAAATTCCAAAACGGAAATAAAGCGGAGAATGCATTTAAAGCCCTAAATTAAACCGAAATAATTTTTACAATCTCGTGGATTTGTAGGAAAACAATCCCGTAAATGCTGGCGATTAAACGATCGTAACTGTCCAACTACGCTCAATTAATTTAATTTACGGTTAATTTTTAAAAAGATCATCGGTTCTATACTTATGAATTTCAAATTGTTAACGAAAATCTTCGAATATACGCGAACGAATACTTAGTCAATTATTAGGGAAAACTGATTTCACCGGCGAGAAGTTGGAAAAGAAAAAGAACACAAAATACGTTTGAGTAAAAAATGGAACAAGTTTTGTAAAAGGAACCGGGAATGACTGATACGTAGACTATTTTATACAAGCTACTTTTAATGTATTGTTCTCTAAAATTAAACCCAGCAAGTAAATATACTTATCGATAACGTTGGTAGTATACAATATAAAATGGTAGAATTAACATTCATTGTACTTATAACCTTCCGTAAGAAACCATTTCTTCTCCTATGTACCGGACAATACTATTTATAATCGATGACCCTAATTTATATAAAGTTTGAATAACTGTAGTCTTAATATTTCCTACTTTTTACAAATTTTTTAAAAATAAATTTCTCGCCTTCTATTTTAATAGAAATATCCAGATAATTTATTCCATTATTCCTTTCTTGTAATCCAAACGAATATTACTATTTACGATGTCTAATAACGTCGTCCGATTATCAATTTTTATGTATTAGGCCTATATATTAAGAGAATGCCGTCTATACCAGTGTTCCGCCAGCTTTTTCTATTCGCGGCACACCCGCGACTCGACGTGTCTCGATACGGCACACCAAAATGTTATTCCCCTCAAAAGCCTATGATACGATACTGTTAATAGAATTACCTAATGCCACTAACTTATTATTATTAAACAGACATAAACACCCGTGAGCAAATTTATTTTACATTTAATTTCTTAAAATACATGAAAACGCGTGGCTCGTAATAAAGAATAAACGAACATCATTTTATTTCGTAAGTGCCGCGGCACTTACGAGATAACACTCGAAATACGAGCGTAAGAAGCGCGGCAACTGTGATAAAAATATATAAATAAAGCTTGAAATTAATAGAATATGTAAAAGTTCACGTCACGCCTTACACCTGGTGACGGCACACCGGTTGCGGAACACTGGTGTATACAACGCATTAGCGATACAATTCGTCTTATTGTTATTTAATCGCAAATTCTGCCAATATTGTTAATCACTTAGAATTTTTAATTCTAATGCCATTTTCTTGAAATTTAACGGACCGATACTCATTAATTTGCATTTTCGGTTTCTTCGCTATTGTATCTTTAGGATTTACAGGAAATGTGCATCTTCAATTCCGCTTCTGTCCTCCCATTTATTTATTTTTTTCGATTACAACCTGCCTCGTTTTTCGGCTTTTATTAATGTCAAATTATTTTTTCGGGAAATCTAACAGATTTTAACCGATATTAAAAGGCGTTTCTAAAAACACTAACATTATTTGATTTATTGCAGATCCCATTGATCCGAGATTTATTATTATCAATCTTGCTATTAAAAAAACTGCGTACGTAATCGTAAGAGGAAATTGCGTCTACCGCCCGATATTCGGATGGACCTATCGGCATTTCTCTTTTTGCTACGTTAATTCCAAATTATTTTCTTCTCCCAATTTATTTTGTCTTTTTCTCTCCGAAGGTCGAAACGGCAATTCGACTGAAAGATTATGAAAGAAAACATTGGGTAACTTCTTAAGAAATATTAGTCTACCGCTGCCGTGTCATTTTTCCAGACTTTTTAATTATTTTTCTATTTAACTGCTTCCCCCGTTCGTCTTTAGATTGGAAATACGCGTTTACATTGTATTTCCAGCCAAAATACACGCGTACTTGTATTTCTGCAGTTAAAACTAATACATTTGATCTAAATTTTTTGAAATGGAAATGTTTTAGTGTCTTTTAGATTTGTGTGTGTTGTCTTTGCGCACGATTTATGTCTCTCTGCAAAAATAAACATATTCGAGAATAAAGAGTAAATGCAAAATGACTTCAACGTGTAAAAGAAGAAATCATCGGGCTATGCCGAGATAATTACGGGCCAATTACCATCTCGACAATTGTCAACCGGTTCTATTTAATTCAAACAGCAAACAATTGCGAAGGTTTAAATAACAATATTAACTTGGTTTTGAATGAAAATAAATTGTCCGCATTCGTATACATTAACGTTAAATTGTCAAAAAAACGTATAAAATTGTAGAGAAATAAGGAATTTGAAAGATAATAAAAAATTAAAATAGATAATGTAGAAAATCAAATCGGTTTGATTTTAAATTGGAATGGCAGTAGGGACAGATAGCCTCTGAAAGCGGCATTTAAGTTTGTCGGTATTGTAAAAATGCCGAGGCACTCAATTTTATTTCCGATAACGTCTGTTTTAAACATTGCCTCATCCTAAATTACTACGCGGCGTACAAGGCAGAGTTCCGCACTCAAAAATAAGAGAAATCGAAAGTATCAATTAATAGATTTCGCTGTGGCGTAACTTACGTACAGTACTATTTAATAAAAATATTGGATATCTTTAGGAAACATAATGAACAACTTATGAACAAATCTTAAACTGTATCTAGTCATTACTATCGTTACTTCGTAAAATAATTTATATCAAATTCTTTTCTCGTGTTTAAAATACATGTAAATTTAGCCTAAATTTACATCCTATAAGCTATTAGCCAGGAAAACGTATTTCATCGTTCTACAATAAAATGCTTTGGAACAGAATGTAGTCGTCTAAATGAAAATATAAAAACACCACCTCTGCAGAATTTAAACATAAACTCAAACATTTACCGAACACCAGTTACTTCGAACAACAAAGAAAAAAAATCACTTTTATAGCTCGTAACATCATATTATAAATTGCTTTCATCGAGGCGTGAATAATTTTAGCCATTTCAAATTGTATCGATCACTAACCACTTAATTTGTTTCTTTTGTATTTTATTTTAATGTTAAGGATATGCCTATTCACAAAAAAGCCCTATATGCTGCAACGCTACCCTCAAAATGTATCATTTAATATATTGTCTATATTCTATTTAAAATGAAGTGACGTTATCAATAGTGTTTGAGAGCTAGTAAACAATTAAATGGCAGATATCTGTAGGAGCGACAAGTGCCTACGAACGACTGGAAATAGTCCGCCGTCGGAAGTGAGGGATGGGAAACGATACCCCTATCCAAACCACCCGTCGTAAATAACAAAGACCGGATCCCTCTTCGGGGCAGAGCGATAACTTAGCGCTAAGTCGTCGGGCTGACATCCCCGGGGATCTCACCAGTTTACTTTATAAGTGATAAATGACATTCTTCCTGCCCGACTTACGGCTGCTAAGTTTGGATCGCTAAGATCTTTTAAGTTACCGTACATTAGTTTCGAACGGTAGCCTACACGCAGGCTACTCTTCCACGGGTGTAAATCGTTCGGGATTTTCAGGATCTTTCGAACTTCTGGAATTATCTAATATTTATTGAAATATAATCATCTTATTGCTGAACATTTTATCCCACAATAAAGGAAAATTAGCGTAACGAGAAAATTGTTTAGTTTTTCTCAAAATAACTCTAACGTATAAGAATATGAATAAATTGTACATAACATAAGCCTACTTCTTAGCAAAGTAGGCCTATCTTATATTATTGTTTGGCTGAAAATATAAATCCAATATAAATGGAAGTGTTTCGCAGCGGTGGCATTAAAATTCCTAAAATAACGCGCAGATTGTTAAAACTTGAGGAGCGATAAGGTAGGAACGACGGTATAAATATCAAAGTACAGTACTGTACGTAAGAAAATAAAGTGGATGTGAAAAAGTCCAGTGTCGACACTTCGTAGCGTCTCGAAATATAACTTAAAGGAAGGCACGGTTAACATTTCTGGTAAAATTGTACTTAGGTAGTCTCTATAGCGACCGGTGCAGCTACTTATTACACCGGCATTTAAAGAAAAGAAACTTTCACTCACCGTTAACAAATTTCTAATTCTTTACCTCCAATTTCTTCGGTAAAAAACACGGTTCGGACCATTCATTCGTAACTTCGTCCTTTTCCACGGTAGAAACTTTTTCCGCATTCTTATCACACGTCTACATTCTTTCCCTCACGATTTTCGGATTTATTGGCAATTACTTTTAGGATTGAAGGTTCTGGCTCGCTCCACGTCCCGCTCCTGGATAAAACTTACTCGTATGCCGAACAAACGGGTCGAAACGTTCTCCCGGTTTTTCATTTTGCTGGCAACAATCTCGTCGATTTCGACCTTCCGGGTCCATCCAATTTTCATTCCGGTAAAATTACACTACGAAACAATGGTAATGAATCGTACGAAATTCGCCCAGTCAACAGCTGTTCGACTACTCCCGCCCGCGGCCAAACGGGTGACGCTCGACGTACACTCTATGCAAATTAGATGCAAAATAAACGGAAAAGTAGTTCCCGAAGAAATTTTCCCAAATTTACGTTAAAAAATTAGTTCAAATGACGAACTGTCGCATTTATGACATCTAAAAGAAACAGAATCGCCATCCTTTCGATAATTTAATTTACCACCACCGTCACATTTCGAACAATCCGCATCCGATGGTTGCGTAGCAAACTTTATGGCAAACGTACCAACTGATGAAATTCTCTTGTCAAAATTAAATTCGGGATATTCCGATACTAAAAAATGAAAAAAAATCCCTCGAAGTACACTTTTTGCCGAGAAAATTGTCGATGTTTTCCAAACTCCGCCATTACGATAATAGCCAGGTTGCGGCCGAAGTTTCGTCTCTAAAACGTAGGCGGCGCTCGACGTTTTAGAAACGAAAACTTCGGCCGCAACCTCGCTAATAAACGACAAAATATCAAATGTGAAGTTCGAATAAAAATAATAATTTACGCAACAATATATAACTTTTTGAACCCGAATAATTAAATTACTCTTAACAAAATTATAAAATAATGACGTTAGAAATAGAACCATAATGACGTTAGAAAGCTTGTAAACTAAAAACAGCGACACTATAATTTAAACTTTCAAAACACGTTGGTCGAGATTACGGAAGTGCCGCCATAGGGGCTACCTAGATGTACAGTACAGTAATTCTATCAAACAAACCAATATTATTTCAAATTTATTCCTCTAAAGCAAAGATAAATATCTTTCGAAATAACAATACTGCGCGTTTGTTTCAGAAATTTTTTTATTCTTTACGTGAAAAACCAATTTATTCTAATGGAATTTTCCTAACTTCGGTATAACGGCTGTCTTAAGCACGGCCTACGGCACTCCGTTTTCATTACAACAATACTAATAGACGAACGATACGATTTGGCACATACAGTTGTACTCGCGATACAATTCATTTGTAAATATGTTGTCCAATTCGCGTGGTAAAAGAATTAATCCAAAAAATACTGGCAATTTTAGTTTGCCCATCGCGGGCTCTCCGGGCTTCCTTAAGTTTACATCGGACAAAGTATAGGATCCTAGATAGTAAGCTACCGTTTTCCCAACACCGAGTATCCGCCAGCCTATCTTGGCGCGCGATGGCGGCCCGTAAAAGTGCCAGGCCCTAAGAAAAACGACTACGTTATAGGCGCCGAGGTGCCTAAAACCGTCACTGGCCGACAAAAAACAGAAATTGAGTCCGATCCTTAAAGTTTCTCGCTAATTACGAAAACCCTAATCATAATAGGAAACAGTAAAGTAAAAGTTTTCCTTCTCGAAAGATAAAGACACGTTGAATGAACGGAAATTGTTTACAAATTATAAAAGAAAAAAGTTTACCCGGCGAAGAGAAAAAACTGTATAATTTGTACGCGCTTTTTCATTGGCTCCAATTCAAATTTTATCAAGACGCGTTTAACTGGTTACGGCGCGTGCGACGTAAGTACCGGACATTATCGATTACGAGTGGTTAGATAGCAGCCAACGAGAACAAAAAATGTAGTTCGTAACGATTCGGAAAACGCAAAAACATAATAAGAACGTTTTTCATTTCGTCGAGGGAGGAATATTCAACGTAATTTTAATTAATACGGTAACACCGAAATTTAAATTTCTTTTTTAATAGCGATAATACGTAATATTTAATTTACGTTTAAATTTCGTGCCATAGATATGGCGGTACTATTTGACATTCGGAAATCTTCCATAATAAAGATTGGATGCGAGATAACGCCGTTGGCGAGGTATCAAGTTTTTGCGCAAAGAACGACTTATTGATTTATTTAAATCGCTTTAGAGAAATATTCAAATTTTGAACGAAAGTTTACCTTTTCTACGAATAGAGAAACCATAAGGGAGTAAATTATCATAAATTTTTTCACTGTTTCGTTCGTGTCAGATTTTTTTTATCGCTATTATTTCTTTATCTGCAGAAGACCCAACCACAAACGTACATACATACATTACTCTAAACGGAAGATAAAATCATTTTTCTTGTTTTCACCGTTATAAATAAATAATGTAAGAGTTTCGTGTTAAAATTATGGAGTTTCCGAAATAAAAATCAGTTTGATACGTACAGTACTTTAAAAAATGAAATCCTAAATATATACGGGGTGATCCAAAAGTTGCTTAATCGTCTATAGAAAATCGATTTACGGTATCTTATAAGGCGGGAGATGCCTGCCGAGAGGACTTTTTACCAGAAACCGGGCGCTATTTAGGTGTCGAATGCGCGAAGTAAACCCGCAAACTCTAGGGCCCTTCGACGAAGCGCCAACCCGCGACCGGTGGGTGGTTTTATTCGCTCGAGAACCGGTGGGCCGAGCCAATATTAAAGACTAAATTACTCTTATTCTACTCGTATTAATTTCTTACTTTCTAAAATGTTAAAAAGTGGATCATTCTTATCCGGTACACAAATTACACGCATTAACAAATTCAATTTGATATTCCTACTTCACGGGTGTACCCGAAACGAGCAAACTGAAACACGATTAACCGAATTTTGGGCCACGTTTTATTTTTTAAAAAATACTTAGCGCTAATGGAAAATTTGTATATGCTTAAATAAAGGGACTAACGGAATTTTATTATTATTATTACCGAAATTTAATTAACATATTTTATTACTAAAATTCCATTACCAATCTTAATTTAACAAATGTTAAAATGTGTGTGTGTTTTTAAGAATTTAATTAACGTTTTTAACATTATAGTTTATGTATATAAATATTAAGGCCAAATGTTCTCGGTAATTTTGTCGGGCACGCACATTTTTTGTATTTTTGACGTACGAAAGTGGGTTTAGAGAGAAGGGGCCTTCTCCCTAGCGTAAATCGTGACTTATTTGTAATTCCTAGGCGGAGACTGGTGGATTCTTAAGGACCGTTTTATAATTCTTGCCGGTTCCGACACGTTTGACACCAATATTTTTCTTTCGCCGTTCCGTAATTCATATTTTTATCTCGACTAAAATCAAAATAATTATATATAATATCTTACGCCTTTCGGAAAATAGGACAATATTTTAAACCTTAATCGAACTTTCTAGTCGTAATCCCCAGTCGTCGTTAAGAAGGATCTTTACCGTGGATAAACGATTAATTTTTCGAAATTCGACGTCGTCGTTCTACATCCAGAACCCAGTCGAGTAATTTATTAATCTAGAGATTGTCTACAAGTCGCGTGCCAGCGATGGTAACTAGTCCCAAACTTATTGCGCTAGTTACTTCCAGGCGGCGTAACCAATTCGAGTCGCGTGTTGTGTTTACGCTTAGGCCAACATCTGGATATTGTACATTTCTCTCACATTATTCTTAGTTTTCCACCGAATTTCCCCAAACCATTACCGCCCGTTGGGAATAATAAATTACACGAGAAAATCGACGATTTTAAAACAAAAACGTATTATTATAAATCTCTAACGGTTGCCATTTTATCCGTAAAGTTTTATTTTATAGTTACGGTAGGCAGACCGAAATTGCTAGACGGAAGCGTAGTCGGTCGTAAATGAATATTTGATACGTCCGGGTATCGACTATTATTCTTTTATTTCTATAAATTATAGAGCTACGACTGATTAAATAGAGTACCGCGACGAGCCAAGTGTTTCACTAGGTCGTCCATATTTAATTTCATGCGTTTATTCCGTATTCGAAATCCGATAGCTTTATAACTCGCTTTATTCTAACGATATAATAACGTAATTCTATAAGTTAAATTCGCGACTTATAATCTCGATTCTACGTAATAGTAACGCCTAATTGTTAAAGTTTAGTCTAGAAAATTCCCGTTATAAACGAAAAGTAAAAAATGCAAAATTCTGTAGTAATTTACATTGGCGTGGAAAAATAGTATGGATAAAAAGTACAATTTCGGTAGAATGGAAACCGAAATTTATCCATCCCTTTTCTGCCAATCTCGTAAAATTACATTTCTTTTAATTTTTGCGGGGAAGGGGTGCGCTCCAATCGACTATCTTCCTATAACGACGACGCGTAACCGTTCGATAAGGGTTTTTTCCGCGGCTACGACAGATCGAGACTCGAACGCGGTCTGGATCACGCCAATTTTCGCCAATAAATTAATTTATAGCTTTATTTTCTATCGTTAATCGGGTGGGGAAAGAAAACTAGAACAATTTACCGGTAATTCGCTCCCCATCTACGTTGCCGTTCGGATAGGGCGGGCGGGCCTTTCGAGCCACGACCCAATCCCGTACGCATTGGGCGAATATAAGTTTAAAAAAAATTACAATAAAAAGCGAAGGAAACGCGTTCACAATTGCAGATAAAGTAGATGGAAATACGGCGTTATAATTGGCTTTAATTTTTTCACTACGCGCGTTCGGACATTAATTAGAATAGATTTCCCCTTTACTCGATTCATTAATCAGAATTAGTCGTAATTTTCCGAGACGTAAATGACCGAGGCAAAGCGTAAAATACTTAAAAGCTATTTTTTCTTATTATATTTTGGGTAGAAGACGAAATTAATTAGGTAATTAACCGACCGCGCCCGCGCATCTAAATTTCTAAGCCCGTCACCTTCCTCCATTTTTTTACCGCCCACGAAAATAATATAGTTTTAACAAATTATCCGCCTGCGGTTTCGCTACTCGCGCCTTATAAGCCTCCTAAATTTTATATAGAAAAATGGATAAAAAAAAAGGTTTTATATCCGGACGTAAAATTTTAATGTCTACGACTACCGTAAAAGTCTACCCCTCCGCGTATAAACTACAATAGTCGGTGGTTTATTCCCGGTTACCGTCCTCTTCTACCGTAACGTAGCCGCGGCGATTTTACTTACTTTCTACTTCGAACGGGAGGCTGGCGTAAACGGACAAATGTACACCGCTACGCGCGACAAATATTTCGACACTTAACGCGACTTGTATCTTAACGGTAAAAGATGGGGTTTAATCGTAATTGTTCGTCTCAAACGCGTTATAAAATAACTGGGAATGGCGACGAGAAGAGTAATTTATCTAACATAAATAACAAAATCTAATTCTTCGCTAATCGATAATTTATCCGGACCGTTTCTTCCCTAAGATTACGGTCCGCCGGGCTAATAGTGGCCAATTAATAGGCCGTATCGGTAATACGGTAAAATACGTCCCATTAACTAATAAAGTAAGTTTTAACTACGACGTATAAGCGTGCCGATCGGACGACGGAAGAGATATTTTTAATATAAAAGTAGGAAAGTCGGAAGGACCGACCGAGCCCGGGGGTGGGTAGCGAAAGGCCGGAGTGGATTAATTAAACATCGAGGGGGTGTAATTAATTTTGCCGTCGGACCGGCCGGGATCGAATTCTTGGCGTATTTCCCACTCGGGCCAGCTTACGGCTCTACGTATTTTTAAACCGTTGGCCATCCAATTAACGTTTTAGTTTTCCACAATGCCTGAAAGTAGCCCGGGAGACTCGGATTATTTTCCGAGGAAAGCCAAAATTCGGTAGAAACAAATTCCCCGAATTACACGTAGAACGTAGAAATTTGCAAATTAGACGCAAATTTTCTCGCGCAAAAAAGGTCGGACACCGGTCGAGCCAGACGTCGACTTTTTGCCGGCCGCGCTGGCGTATTCCTCCCCCGGAAGCGAAATGTGGGGGGCGTCTCCACCCTAAGCGTCGAGGCGGCTTTAGCTCTTCCGTCCGGATCCCCGCCGCGGTCTGACGACGACGCGGAGTCGGGGTCGGCCACGCTCCGTCGAATGCCGACGGTCGTTTCCACTTTGCCGTCGGCGGGGGAGGGCGGAAAATACGAACCTCCTTCCGGCGGTCCACCGACCCTGCCGGGTGCGTGGCGGGTACCGCGCCCGGCCCGGAGGAACTAAACAACCAAGTGTTATCCTCCGCGCAGGTCTTTAAAAATTAGCCGCGGATTATTCGTCTCGGTCCGTAATCCGGAGGGGTTTTAGTCCGTCGACCGCGGATTTCCCCGAAGAGGGGATGCGTCACCCTCCGACGTGTCGCAATACAACGGACGCGGCGGGCGGAGGCGGGTGCGCAGAACCCAGGATGGCGGGACGACGCGTCATCCGGCGCAGCCAATGAGCGAGACGGCGGCCGACCTTTATAAGGGGCGCGGGAGAGCCACCGCTTCACTCGTCGTTCGTGGAAAGAATCGTCGCTTGGTTGTAGCCACGAGCTTTTTGTTGTTTGTCGTCTACGCCCTTCTTAACCCTGGTGAAAATGGTGAGTCCTTCCTTTACTCCGGCTTCGGATAGCTTTTTCGTCCGCTTAACTTTAACGCCGCGCCGTCCGCCCTTCCACCGTTAATTAGCCAAAGAAGGCGGTGGCCGGCCGCCCGGCTCCCGGTCCGATGAGTCACCCCGATGCGGACGACCGGCTTTACCATATTTGGACCGTCGGCCGCATTCCGTACGGCCCGGCCGTTTCCGGATCGTCGGCGGTCCTTTTTATTTTTCTGTTAAACCTCCCAATATTTCTTCCCTTTTCCTCTTCCGGTTCCGTCGGAGGTCGTTTTTCCCCTTTTCCTCCCCACGGCTCTTTTTTTCTCTAAGGCCGCTGGGTCGTGGCCCCCCTTCTGCGTCTTTTGTCGTTAATTGACTCTCCCTTTTCGCCCCACTCTTATTTCCTGCCACGTATTCGCTTCCGTCCGAACAAAGACCCCGCCTCTACTTACGACGAAAAACGTCTCCAAAAAATTACCTTATCCTCTCTCCCTCGACGTTGGACGTTTGATCCCGGTCCCCGCTTATAGAAACGCTATTGTTCTAACTCTGCGGTAACCCGGAACGACCGACGCTACCAGTAAAGATCGCCCGTCCTCGTCTCTCGGGACACTCGGCATTTTTCTTTTTTCCGCGCTACTATAATCTGATATTAGTAAAACTTTACAAAATCTTTCTTTGTAAAGGGGTCGGGTCGTATTTTAATTACTTACACATTTTCACACAACGACTAAATGTCGGATTTTCCGGGAAAAACTCCGCCTTAATTAACTGAGGTAGCCTATCGGCCGGGGACTGTCGAAAGTACGACGTCTCCGCACCGCCACGAGTTATTTATCTCGCGACGATAAAATAAATTTATCTGGAGAAATTAACGTCTAACTCTTTAAACGCTATTGGTAAATTCTTCTACTTCCCGGAAGTGGCCACCCCCTAATTCTAATAACTTTACGGCGCGTGCGGAAGGTAAAACTCTTCTCCGCGGCCGGATTGTTTAATTAACCGTCGTCTGTCGTAACATTTAACCCATTCCTCCCGTCCGTCGCCATTCTCGACGTTAAATCGTTATCCAATATCCACTTCGAAGAATTATTCAAATTTGCGTCTTTTTATAATTAAAATAATTGCGCAGACGTCCGATACTCTAACTTCACCCGTCCGAATACACTCTTATTTTTTATTTCCACTTAACTGTTTAAACTCTAATATAAACATCTGTTCCAAATTTCCATCTTAAAGTCGATCCGTGTCTCGATTCAAATTTTTATCCTCCTCTGTACAGTACATGCTTATATATATAAGCATTTTTTTTTTAAAGAAATTTATATATACATAATATACGGCATATAAATTTCTTGTTTATATATTATATATAAACAAGAAATTTAATCTACGTAATTTGCATAATTCTGATTCCGAGTGGCATAAAACATACCGAACACCCCATGCAAAATTTCTGAATAAAAATAAGGAATGGGAACAAAACGTATTTTTTAATTTTTCGATACAGCGTGAATGTATAAGTGTTCATATCGGTCAAGCCGGAGTCCAGATTGGTAATGCCTGTTGGGAACTTTACTGCCTGGAACATGGCATTCAACCGGACGGACAGATGCCCAGTGATAAAACTATGGGCGGTGGAGACGATTCCTTTAATACGTTTTTTAGCGAAACCGGAGCCGGAAAACACGTTCCCAGAGCCGTTTTTGTCGACTTGGAACCTACGGTTGTCGGTAAGTAATCTAACGATTTTTTTCCCCGCCGCCAAAGCCCGAATTTTAAGAGTCCGAATTTTTTACTTTTAGACGAGGTGAGAACGGGAACCTATCGTCAACTTTATCATCCGGAACAACTGATTACCGGAAAAGAGGATGCCGCGAATAACTACGCCAGAGGACATTACACTATCGGAAAGGAAATTGTGGATCTCGTGTTGGATCGCATTCGTAAATTAGCCGACCAATGCACGGGATTGCAAGGTTTCTTAATTTTCCACAGCTTCGGAGGAGGCACCGGTTCCGGTTTCACCTCCTTATTGATGGAAAGGCTATCTGTGGATTACGGAAAGAAGTCTAAGCTAGAATTTTCTATTTACCCCGCACCTCAGGTATGTTTCTAAAGTCTTACTCAAACAAAAAAAAAAAAAAAAACTGGTTGTGGTAAAACATTCTTATAATTTAGGTATCCACTGCGGTAGTTGAACCGTATAACTCCATCTTAACGACTCACACTACGTTAGAACATTCTGACTGTGCCTTCATGGTTGATAACGAAGCAATTTACGATATATGTCGACGCAACTTGGACATAGAAAGACCTTCGTACACTAATCTGAACAGACTTATTAGTCAGATAGTGTCTTCCATAACCGCGTCTCTCCGTTTTGATGGGGCGTTGAACGTTGATTTGACAGAGTTCCAGACTAATTTAGTACCGTATCCCAGGTATAATTTAAGCGTTTTGTGGAAATATTTTCAAATATATATTATTTTACTGATGGATTTTATTTTTGCAGAATCCACTTTCCTTTAGTTACCTACGCTCCCGTTATCTCTGCCGAAAAGGCCTACCACGAACAATTGACGGTTGCAGAAATTACCAATGCTTGTTTCGAGCCCGCAAATCAAATGGTTAAATGTGATCCTCGCCACGGCAAATACATGGCGTGTTGTATGCTTTACAGAGGAGACGTTGTTCCTAAGGATGTAAATGCAGCCATTGCTGCCATTAAAACCAAAAGATCAATCCAGTTTGTAGACTGGTGCCCTACGGGTTTCAAGGTGAGCTTTAATAATTACTTTAATGATCTAGAATTAATAGCAACAAACTTCCCCTCCATCACTAGACGATTCGTCTAGTGATGGATTTTAGTGTTATTGTCATTGTACAAAAGATATTAATTCTTCATTATTCTACTATATAGTAGAATGTTCTTACAATATAAACAGTTTTCCTGCTTATTCATTGGTGGAAGCACACTGATTATAGTAAAATTATGAATTTACTAACTTTAAATCGATTTTTTTGAGAGAGAGATAATGCTTGGCAACGATCTTAACAACCTTAATACTTTTTAAATCTGGAATAAAACTCTATATAGAGAGTTGATTTTGTAAAAACGCTTTTATCTTCCACTGGATGCCTTTAATTTCATGTACTTAAATGGTATTCTAGAATGTTAAGTGTAGCTAATGCATCTACTAAAAGTTTGGGATAAAAAGTAACTATTAGACAATTTTTAAGATTCTTTTAACTATACTATGTTTCCTATTTTTTTAAAGTGACCCTTATAGTAGAAATAAACAGTCATATATGACTGTTGGATACAAACAACTAAGACTACATCTTCCTAAAGGATTAAGAAATGAACAGATCTAAGTTAGAACTTTCAAGGACTTTAAATGAATACTATTTTACTATACAGTATATTTATCATAAAGATGCAGATTGAGCAGTGTTAGTTTTTTCATTTCAAATTATGTCCAACAATAATAAGTGACTTAACTAAAATCCTTTTTAAGAAGATTTAGTTATCATTCCATATAGGTCTTTCGATAAGATCAAGACAAATGACCATAATCCAAAGGTATTCTCAACTATTAATTTTTTTTATATTGAAGAATTTCAGTTGAAATTTATTGTATAAGCTAGCCATTTTAAACTTATGAGAAGTTTTTTAAACATTAAATTTATTTTTCATCATTTGACTATCAAGCTAAATCCTACATATAAGTTTGGTATGTGTCCAAATGGTTAGCTTTATTGTTTCTTTAAATTTCCTAATGCATGTATTTCACATCAACAGATTATTTGAATAATTGAATAGAACCTGTTCGATACCTGACTACTAATCTAATTATCTAAATTTGAGTAAAAATCTGGTTTTTTTGTTCTCTTTTGTTTTTACTGTCTTTAATAGAAAATCTGATCATCAATAGTCCATAAGTGATGTGAAATTTTAGTGCCGTGTATAATAAATCCTATCACTTATGGGCTATATTGCTGATCAGATTTTCTATTAAACTATTCTATTAAACAGATTCTATTAAACAGGCAAGCCTTAAACTTGTCCTAAAGCTGTAAAAATAAACTTTAAAACTATATTATTATTAAAACTAATATTTTTGTTAAAAACGAAGTTATTGTAATTAAATTCACATTTTTCATAGTCAAGTCCTTTTTCTTATTCGACAGGTTGGAATAAATTATCAGCCTCCAACCACTGTTCCTGGAGGTGACTTGGCAAAAGTTCCTAGAGCTGTTTGCATGCTCTCCAACACTACTGCTATTGCAGAAGCTTGGGCTAGATTGGACCACAAATTTGATCTCATGTATGCCAAGCGTGCCTTTGTTCATTGGTACGTGGGAGAAGGTATGGAAGAAGGCGAATTTTCGGAAGCCAGAGAAGATCTGGCTGCTCTGGAGAAAGATTACGAAGAAGTGGGAATGGATTCTCTGGAAGGAGGTGAAGAAGAGGGGGAGGAATACTAAATGCATTTCGAAATATAATTTGCTAGAATGGCAAATTTCCATGCTTTTGTATTTCGATTAAAGTATTAAAACTCGCAACTGTTTTTTGCAAATTGAGTTTTGTACAAGTATTTTTTTTTCATAGAAAAGAAATCTTGTTTACAAAAGGCACGTGGTCTTATAATTTTTAATAAACACTTAACCTAAATTTCGAAATAAAACTTTGAAAATTATAATGAAGATGTTACGTTCAATACCGAACTAAGAAATTCCTAAGTAGTGTTTCATTTTACTAACCTTCCTAGGCTTTCTATTTCGGCATAGAAATACTGCAACTGTAATTGATGGCAAACTTTTTTGCCACAGTTTAAAACAAAAACCCGATTTTGGAGTGCCGAAAGAATAATTTATGGTTAGATACTAAATTGCACTACGCGCGTTTTGTACACCGTATTATAAGAAATACTAATCGGTAGACAATGCTTAAATCAGTTTTTCTGGGTCTAAGTTCTCTTTGAAGGAGAGATTTACATTTAAATTTACAACTAAATGTTGTTGTTGTCGCTGTTTCGTGTAAAGTTTTAAATTAATGGTAAAGCTGTTATCGCCAAATGTACTTTGAGATAAAACTACGAAGTGCTGAGTATATTAACCAAGTTTGTGCATCAACACTCTCAGTAAATCAGTTTGTCAATAGGAGTATCATTTTTAAAATTTCAAGGTTTGTTATACTAAAGCTTTAGCGAAGTACTGTACATCCTTACATTATTATCTCTCGAATAATATATATATATATATATGTTTGTTCACAATAGAAAATGCCATGGAAATATTCAACTGTATGGAAGTTGTAAAATTTACGGAAATTTCACATCCACACTCGAATACCTTGATTTTAATCTCGTCTCGCCTCCTAAAGACTTGTCTTCTCGTTATTTTTGTTGGAAAGAAAATATATTATCGTTCCTTCGCTCCATCCGCATCGTGATTTTAAAAGATTTTTTTTAAAAATACGAACAATAATTTTGCAATGTTTAAATTGTAGACTAACGAAAACGGACGACAGTGGGAATTTATAATCTCGAGAACGGAAATCGGGGCCTCAGGCTTTTAAACTTAACTATATATAAATTTCTAATCGACCGGAAGTCATACAAATTAAATTCAAAATTTTTACCTCGCTACATAGAACGATAAATTTATTATTTAAATTACAATATGATTGACAATTGCAGCCCGGCATTGTAACGATGCCGTTTGTTC
Source organism: Centruroides sculpturatus (assembly GCF_000671375.1). Classification (NCBI taxonomy): domain Eukaryota; kingdom Metazoa; phylum Arthropoda; class Arachnida; order Scorpiones; family Buthidae; genus Centruroides; species Centruroides sculpturatus. The sequence continues at coordinate 366,642 of NW_019384570.1, read as the reverse complement.
TAGATTCAAAATTTTAAAAGGCACGCAGCAGAACTAATTAAACTTTATTTCAATTTCGAGGACTTCGTAACAGTCAACTTAATTAAGGGAGTTGATGACACAATACACATACTCGAAATTAAAGTAACGAAAGAAATCCGAGAACCATACAACGTAGAAGAAACGAAGTAGTCTACGCTTCCCGTTCTAAGGTTTTGCCGATAATATTTGAAATAAAAATCGAAATTTCAGTTTAACTTATCCCCGGAAGATGTGCCAGCAAAGGTAATACAATTACAGAATGTCTTCGACGTAACGCTACGCTATTAAAGCGCAACGCGATCGTAGGAATTGGTTTCCAGACAGTAAAACCCTTCGCGTGCCTTTCCACTACTACGACCCGATCGAATCGTCTCACCCACAATCACCAACGCCATGTTATTTCTTCCCAGGCAGAAGCGAACCTCGTCACTAAATACTAAATGATGCCGTCACTCCAAACGGAACAACTGGTAAAAATTGATTAGTGGTAGGAGTTTCGAGGGAGACCAAGAATGGAATTTTGCATCCGCCGGTAGCCCGGCAAGGGCGAGGAACGATTCCGCATCACCTTCGCCACGCTCGAGGGATGCCGCGTGTGTCCGATTGGTAGTCCAAGTAATTATAGTGTCGTGCGGGTAACACGGCCGTACTGCCAGAAGCCGACCGTAGGCCCTCCTACTTTTGTGGGCCCACCGCTAGAACACAATCGGAGGTCGGGTGCACGGTCTAGGCATCCTTATCGGCTAAGAAATCGACACAGCTAAGACAACGGATAGATTTTATAAATGTAACGCGCGTCATTCCCACCAGCTCTGTATCTTCATCGACACCAATTTTACAATCATTCGCATTGCCTGACCGGAAAGTATTTGCACAAAGTATTTACAATCATTCGCATTGCCTGACCGGAAAGTATTTGCACAAAGTATAGAGATTCTTGGATCGCTTCTGCGGGATAAATTGATGGAAATATAGTACAGTCGACCCCCCTATAACACTGTTGATAATTCCATTTTATATGAATTCCATGTTGTACGAATCACTTATATTTTACAAATACGTGTGCCGGGCTGTGAACGGCTCACGTATTTGTAAAATCTAAGTGACTCGTACAACACGGAATTCATATAAAACGGAATTATCAACAGTGTTNATCAAATTGAAAATAGTTCGTTTGATTTTCGGCAATTCTCTTCAGCGGTAGGTGTTATATAACAATTACTATGGTTATTGAAATATTGGATGTAAATGGGGTTTGCTTGCAAAACCTCCGCTGACGAAGTCGCGGGTAACAGCTAGTGACAAATATTCTTAATCCAATCTAAGACATTATTACAACTCTGGTGCTAGCATTTTTGTTAAATATTACATATATTGCGTCGAAAAAACGTGGTAATTATACATTAATTATTCAAAAAATCATACTTAGCATTTAATAAAATTTTTAATCATTTTTACGAAAATATTACAGATAAAGCTGCCTCGTTTTGTCAACGAACAATCCATATTTATCGCTATCTATTTTCTCGATATGAAAAAAGATTTCATTATAAATGCAAAATAGAATATTTACATCTTTGTTTTTGTGCGTCGAAATATATTTCTTCTTTGTAAATGACATTAGAGGGTCCATTGTAGACCGATTACGGGGACTAAAGATCATATTTTAAGTGTATTCTGACGCAATTACAATTACAAATTCGACAGTTTATTCGGATTATGTTTTAATTATTCGTCCGATAATCCATTCAAATAGTTTCATACTATAAAAATAAATCTTAAAAATTCATCAAGCGATAGAATTATATAATTTACGGTTTGATCCCTATTTTATAAACTGATTTAAATGAAGAATATATAGAAAAAGATAAATTTTACCGTTCCGTTTTTTTGTTGGAGCCGTGGCACGTTGCAATTGCCTACAATTTACCGTATCCGATGCTTTGTGAAGATGAATATTACGTCCGTTTTCTTAAAAATAATAAAGTAAAATGTCACAGTTTTCTTCCGTGCCGATTATAAAATTGTCTCGATAAGGCATTTTATATTTTCTTATATATTTTGATTTTAATTATTACGGAGCCTAGAGACAAATTCATTAATGTAAACTATTTTCACTCGGAACTCTGGTGCTATAAAATGCACTAACTCTTTCGAAAAAATTCGCTACATTTCAGCTTTTCAGGAAATCCTACAAGAAAAATATGAATTATTTTTTCGTTTAAAATAATAGTAATATTATTTTATTTCAAAAAATATATTTTTATAACAATAAAAAGGAAACACTATTTTCTGGTTTTCAAAATGTAATTAACTACACTAAACTTTTACTAATCCGGCTATTTCTTGTACTGTACAGACGGTGCCGGATTACGAGAACGTACAGACTTAAAGTTCGCCTAAAGGCAATGAGTGACGTGACTTGTCGCCCTTCAATACTGATTCTTTTTGGAAGCAAGCGGACAAATAATTAATTATGTATTAATGACAAATATTCTTAATCCAATCTAAGACATTATTACGCTTTCTTTGCCACACGAAAACCTAAATTACATTTTAAATATTATAATTTATCGGCCTTTACAATATATATTAAAATTATTCCCTTTAAATTGGACTCTTATTTATAAAAGATTCCAATTTAGAAGGAGGTGGCCAATTTGAGGGATTTTATTATAATTTAATTCACAAGCCGATATTTTGGACGTTAATGTTAACCATTTGTTTCAAACCACGAGAAAAGAAAACCTTGACTATTTATATTAGTTTACAGCTTGTTGATAAAATAATAGAATTTAAGATTTCCAAATATTCCATCAAATATGGATTAATTTATATAATAACGTTTTATTAAAGTTTCGAAATTCCAATTTAAGTAGGGCAAATAAGAGAAAAAAACAGACAAAACAATAAAAATGATTCTAAATTTTTGGCACAGATAATGTCATTAAATGATAATAATATAAATTAATAATGTAATTAATGTGGTTAAACAGGATTATCGCATTACTCGAAATCTTTCGATTTTCTGTATCTTTCTTGCTAAAAGCATTATAACATTTAAAGAAATAATTACGAAAATCTTACCCTCCAAAATGAGAAAGAGAATCAAACGAAGTAAAGCTTGTTGTCATGTCATCCAGTGATGGTAAAGTAACATTTCCTTGGAAATCGTCCGGATCTTGTTTGAAAACGGATGGAAAATTGCTAGATATTTTCCTAGAATCTTTAACAGAATTATTCATTAAACCAGTGGAATCTGTAAGAGAAAAAATATTTTGTAACATTTATAATAAGAATCAAAGTTTCGTAGTTTATCGTAGAAATTCTCATCTCATAGTGCCATATCAGGTTTTCCCGACCTCGGCCACACCCGGCACAGATTAGTAAGTAGTTAGTCACTACGCCAAGGCGTTACTGGGGAAAGTTAGTACCCAGAGTGGTTTCCCGTTGCCTTCTCTGGGGCGCGATGTTACGCGAGGGGAACTAATGCCTTCCGGGAGGACTTTTATGGGGAACTGGCCTCCTATTTAGTCGTTATTGGCAAGGAGAAAACCCGGAAAACTCCAAGCAGCCAGCCTGTCCGATCGCGGCGCGAACCCACGACCGAACTTCCAGTGTTTAGGGTACGAAGACCACTCGGGCACTGGTGGGCTATCGTAGAAATTAGCTTTAATTAAATACAGTCTAAACAATTAAAAAAATCCAGCAACCAGTAGCGTAACTTTCCAGGCTGTTAGAAAATAACTTTTGTTTTTAGTACAATATAATAAAAAAAAATGTACGTGGCGCCATCTGTTATGAGATTTTGTTATTATATTTTGTTTTCATAACAAATATATGAAAACTTTGTATATTTTTAATTATTATCGAATAGAAAAAAGCTTAATTTTGAGGGTAGTAACCAATTTCATAAAACATTGTAAATGCTAATAACATAACATTTTCATTAAGTCCTATCCCACTCGCGGTATGACACGTGACCTCTTCTATCACTCCACCCCCTCGACCTTTCACCACCAAAATTTACTAGCATTAATGTCCCTTATACACAAGCTGCCGTGCCAAATTTTATTTCAATCTTCTCCATTTTGGAATATTAAACGAAATGTTTGGTTTTTTCCAAATCCTCCTCCCCACTCCTTCCAATTTATGATATTTGTATGATCTTATGTAGTCTAATAATTAATTTTATATAAAAATTATTGTAAAATTGTATTATTATCCTCCACAGTCGAATTCTTTTAAAGTACAGTTTTTCAAATAAAAAAGATTTATTTTTAACACACCAATATCACCATTAATGTTTCATCCACCGTTTTTACATGCCGATTAATTTAATTGACTAAACATAAACATAGTCGATATATTATTAAATGCAGTAGATAATTGTTTTAGTTTTTCCAAATTCATTTATTTTGTCGAAATAATTATAATAATAGGGCACTTGTACTAAACATAGGAGTTCACCTTTNCGCCATATCACTAGCGGACATTTGAAATTTGCCGACTAGGACGGTCGGTTAACCGAGGTGTCGGTTAATCGGGGCTCGGATAATCGAGGCTCTACTGTATTATTATATTACAGCATAGAACAATATTAACGAAATGAAATAACGAACCATCGATTGATAAACATAATATATTAATAAGTTGTAAATTTTTATATTAAATGTCAGCCATTCTTTAACGTATAAATAATAAAATAAAAGATTCTCTTCCGTGACCGAAATTCTACATTTATCGAGTAAAATATACAAATATACTTAAATACATACCTTTATGAATTATTTATGGACATTCCGAAGGCGAATAATTGAAAATTCTCTACCGGGAGAAAGCAGACGATGTTTTCCCGGTTGTCGTGACAACCGCCGGTTTCTTATTGCGCAGTTTCCAGAAATTTCCTTTTTCTATTATTTGATCGAGTTAATGAATTGAGAAGATCAATTATTATTTGTATCTAAAAAATAAGACGGATTATTATAAAACCGGTCACTTTAATCCACTTTTATCTTTAAATATTATTACCTCTGTTGTTATGGTAACTAATCGAATGTTTATTCCGACATCGACGCGGATTTCGAAATTATACGAATATTTATTCTTAAATTATTTAAATAAATCGTAATAATACCGCATTTAAATTATTGTAATATAATTTCGTCTCGAATTTGGCGGTTGTTAACGGATAGAAATCCGTTTATGATTATTAGAAATTGCCGCGTTTTCGGCGAGTACTCGCTCTATTCTTACCAGATTTCGTTTATTTATTTTTACTTGGACGATAACTTAAGCTTTCGATCGATTCGATCGATTATTTAATTAAATAGCTCGATAAATCGGTAAATTACCACCGTATAGCGTACGAAATTCGGCTCAAAAATATGAGACGAGACACGATCTCGTTAGTGCCGATCTCGTTGTAGATCGGCTCGTAATCGTGGCGGAACGGACAGTTTTCTGGTGTTAAATAATCGATTATTCGATTAATTAAGGATATGTACCAACGGGATTAACTTTTTAAAACACTTTCTTTTTTGTAGGAGCTTCTTTCGCCACGAATTCGGCTATATCCGTAACGTGGATGGAGGATCTTACATCGAACCATTCGTTGACTAAGATTAAATACAGTCGACCCCCTTATAACACTGTTGATTTTTCCGTTTTATATGAATTCCATGTTGTACGAGTCATATGAAATTCATATAAAGTGGAAAAATCAACAGTGTTATAGGGGGTCGACTGTATAAAAGACAAAGCCCAATGTATTATTGTGTTTCTCTAGAAGTGACACGTTCCAAGTTTTTTCGCATTATTTCTGAGTTTTAAGTCCGGCTTTCGATTTAATTGAAATTTAAATAATTTTCCGTCTTAATGATAAACTACGGTCGTTCTTTAATAAATATAGTAACGTATAAAGTTTTCATACTACAAACGAATCGTCTGTACTTTCGGTGCATCAAAATAATTTAAATAAAATTTCGTGTCATTTTTTTATATTGATAATATTTATATTGGATTAAATATTTTATGACTAACTAAAAATGAATGTAAAATAAGACCTACTTCTAGTCTGTGAAGTATCTACTAAGGAAACTTTTCGTCATAATTTCGAGGATGTTTAGCCCTTTTTGTTTTCCTTTTATCGTCGGAAATATCTATCCTTTGCCAATTCCAGTCACCCGAAACGATAAACTTTTTCGTGCCGAAAAAAAAGAGATAATTACAGTAATTTCCTCCGTTAATAACCTTTAGAATTTTTTTTTCTTTTTATCTTAAAAATACTTTTTCGTCGTTGAAGGAAATTTAAAAACAAAAAGAAAATGAAAGTTATTTGTAGGTATAAGAAATATTCTCATAGATGTCATTTATTTGTTTAAACTAAAAATACTTGGATCGATTCTTTCGTATTTCAAGTTTTTTACGTGAAAAATTCTTTATATATATTTATCAATGTTTATGTGATATACATTTCAAGCATGCCTAAACATACTCGAAATACGTGTCATTCACTCTTTAATGTGGTACACTATATATAATGTGATATACATATTTATCCAAATTATTTAAAATTTTTATTTGAAACCTCATTACTACAAAATGAAATGACATAAATCAGAAACGTGCTTAACTAAAAGCACGTTTTTCAAAATTTGTAGCCAATCTTTTGTTAGAAAAATAGAAATTAAATGTGAAATTCTTAAATAAATGGTTTAAGGTGAATTAAAGTGATGAATGATTACTTCCTTTTATCTATCAAAAAAGAAAAGAAAATAAAAAAGAGCAAAGTTCAACTCGACGTGTATTGTCGAGTTATCATTAAAAAGATTAATAGTTAGATACTGAAAATGTTTTAAATTGTTTGATAAATACAATTATCCCTGGGTTTGGCAAGTTTGTTCGCTAATTCTTAATAGTAGACACAATTTTTATCCCGTGCGACTGACTTTGCCTGTAGTTTAATGTATAAGAAATAAATAAAGTAAATGAATTTTGTGTTCCGAGTACACTTGTGAATATGTGACGTTCCGTTTCTCTCGGAGTTTTATTGAAATCATTAAAATATTTCAATATTTTAAAAATAAACGTTAAAATATCTTAATGAACTGCTATTAAATAAACGTACAGGCCTACATAATTAAAAATAGTAACTGTTTATCTTGTATTAAACAATATTGTTACTAATATGTTTGATATTGTTGTATAAAAATTGTTCTCGCTGCCACGGAAAAATTTTTTATAATAGACATTGTTATCAGACATATTATGTCATTATTTAAATTTGGGTATGGCCCAAAAAATAGTTTACTAGTGTACTGTACCTGAGGCAGGAAAACCAAAGCGCAGTTAACTGACTTCTGAGCCACCCCGTATTTTAAAATGGAATTTAATAACGAATATCGAGTTTTCAATTAAACATTTAGTTTTGACTTCTTTATACTCGCATTTTTTAAATATATCATTTATTTTAAAATATTCATTAGTTTGTAATATAAAATTTATGAAACAAATTTATAATGGCTTACGAATATTTCTAATTAATTACATATTTAATTAAATTGTTTTTAAAATATTTGAACAATAAATTTTTAAAAGAGCGTTTTAACATTTAAGCATATTCTAAGAAAATTAATTATTTAAAAATATAAGAGGTATTTATAGAAAAAATTTGAGGAGTAGAAATATTCATTTTGGGGCTAAATTATCAATTCTTTATATAACTGTGTAAGTAAAAAAAAATAATTTTTAATAATTAAAATGAATAATGAGTCAAGCGTGAAATCTCCCAGTGAAAACTATTACATTTAGTATGCAACTTATACATTACAATTCATTTTGTTGCGTGCCACATTTTATTTTATTAACCATATTATGCGATTCTTCTCAGCTAAATAGAGATAAATGAATGCCCAGAAAAGCGAAATATTCAAGAAAATAGATATCATTCAAAAAAGCCAACATCTTCCATTATTAAGATTGATCGACTTGTTTTTCCTGACATCAAATTTTCGTTCTGTCGTCATTGATCTTATTTTATCATACGAATTGAAGTAATTAGTTCGGAAATATCAATTTAAGTTATTCAATTTATATTCCATTTCAGCTTTAATAGTTTTCATAATTTAATAGTGATAACTATTAAAATTTTCCATGAAAAGTCTTTCTGTAATGTACGGTGAGAAATTTTTGCTTCATTTATTCAAGATTTAGAAAGTTTGATTCAAGTCAGAAAATTCAATTTGAAAAAATCTACGAAATTTTTCTGAATATATCCAAATAACTGTATAAAATCTTAAATGTTTCTCAAAAAATTTTAATTAACTTTTATTTCTTCTATCTTTGAAATATCTGTACTTAAATATTGATGCTTTTCAATATTTGTGTTACGTCACTGAAGATATTTAAGCATTCATAAAAGCTTCTCAATATTTAAAGGTATTATTGTGTGGATATTACTACAAGAATGGACGTCGACATTCGAAACTTAATTTAATGAACAAATAGTTATATTTATTTAAGTAACAAGAGTATCTAATATTGTTTTTCCAATCTATCTATATTACTAGTCCCCGATACCTTATTAATGCAATATATCAGTTCCTGATTATTCGAAATATTAAATTTTTAAATAAAATTAATAATAATAAAGTAATGTATTGGTATTACTGTATTATCTGATTGTTACTTACTTTATACAGTCCTTCTGAATAGCGTCATCCTATAAAGCGCCAATGAATACTCGCGAGCGAATCTTCTCCCTAAATGTAAAATATCCCTTTGGCATCTGCTAATTATTAAATGTACTCCACTTTCAAACTGGAACTTGCGTGTTAATCTCGCTACTGATATACAATACGTTGTTTAACTCCACACTCGATTTAGTGGCAATTTCAGAGACGAACAAATAGTAGCGCTAAATCGAGTCAATTGAGTGACGTGACTTGTCGCCCTTCAATACTGATTCTTTTTGGAAGCAAGCGGACAAATAATTAATTATGTATTAATGACAAATATTCTTAATCCAATCTAAGACATTATTACAACTCTGGTGCTAGCATTTTTGTTAAATATTACATATATTGCGTCGAAAAAACGTGGTAATTATACATTAATTATTCAAAAAATCATACTTAGCATTTAATAAAATTTTTAATCATTTTTACGAAAATATTACAGATAAAGCTGCCTCGTTTTGTCAACGAACAATCCATATTTATCGCTATCTATTTTCTCGATATGAAAAAAGATTTCATTATAAATGCAAAATAGAATATTTACATCTTTGTTTTTGTGCGTCGAAATATATTTCTTCTTTGTAAACGACATTAGAGGGTCCATTGTAGACCGATTACGGGGACTAAAGATCATATTTTAAGTGTATTCTGACGCAATTACAATTACAAATTCGACAGTTTATTCGGATTATGTTTTAATTATTCGTCCGATAATCCATTCAAATAGTTTCATACTATAAAAATAAATCTTAAAAATTCATCAAGCGATAGAATTATATAATTTACGGTTTGATCCCTATTTTATAAACTGATTTAAATGAAGAATATATAGAAAAAGATAAATTTTACCGTTCCGTTTTTTTGTTGGAGCCGTGGCACGTTGCAATTGCCTACAATTTACCGTATCCGATGCTTTGTGAAGATGAATATTACGTCCGTTTTCTTAAAAATAATAAAGTAAAATGTCACAGTTTTCTTCCGTGCCGATTATAAAATTGTCTCGATAAGGCATTTTATATTTTCTTATATATTTTGATTTTAATTATTACGGAGCCTAGAGACAAATTCATTAATGTAAACTATTTTCACTCGGAACTCTGGTGCTATAAAATGCACTAACTCTTTCGAAAAAATTCGCTACATTTCAGCTTTTCAGGAAATCCTACAAGAAAAATATGAATTATTTTTTCGTTTAAAATAATAGTAATATTATTTTATTTCAAAAAATATATTTTTATAACAATAAAAAGGAAACACTATTTTCTGGTTTTCAAAATGTAATTAACTACACTAAACTTTTACTAATCCGGCTATTTCTTGTACTGTACAGAGGGTGCCGGATTACGAGAACGTACAGACTTAAAGTTCGCCTAAAGGCAATGAGTGACGTGACTTGTCGCCCTTCAATACTGATTCTTTTTGGAAGCAAGCGGACAAATAATTAATTATGTATTAATGACAAATATTCTTAATCCAATCTAAGACATTATTACGCTTTCTTTGCCACACGAAAACCTAAATTACGTTTTAAATATTATAATTTATCGGCCTTTACAATATATATTAAAATTATTCCCTTTAAATTGGACTCTTATTTATAAAAGATTCCAATTTAGAAGGAGGTGGCCAATTTGAGGAATTTTATTATAATTTAATTTACAAGCCGATATTTTGGACGTTAATGTTAACCATTTGTTTCAAACCACGAGAAAAGAAAACCTTGACTATTTATATTAGTTTACAGCTTGTTGATAAAATAATAGAATTTAAGATTTCCAAATATTCTATCAAATATGGATTAATTTATATAATAACGTTTTATTAAAGTTTCGAAATTCCAATTTAAGTAGGGCAAATAAGAGAAAAAAACAGACAAAACAATAAAAATGATTCTAAATTTTTGGCACAGATAATGTCATTAAATGATAATAATATAAATTAATAATGTAATTAATGTGGTTAAACAGGATTATCGCATTACTCGAAATCTTTCGATTTTCTGTATCTTTCTTGCTAAAAGCATTATAACATTTAAAGAAATAATTACGAAAATCTTACCCTCCAAAATGAGAAAGAGAATCAAACGAAGTAAAGCTTGTTGTCATGTCATCCAGTGATGGTAAAGTAACATTTCCTTGGAAATCATCCGGATCTTGTTTGAAAACGGATGGAAAATTGCTAGATATTTTCCTAGAATCTTTAACAGAATTATTCATTAAACCAGTGGAATCTGTAAGAGAAAAAATATTTTGTAACATTTATAATAAGAATCAAAGTTTCGTAGTTTATCGTAGAAATTAGCTTTAATTAAATACAGTCTAAACAATTAAAAAAATCCAGCAACCAGTAGCGTAACTTTCCAGGCTGTTAGTACAATATAATAAATAAAAATGTATGTGGCGCCATCTGTTATGAGATTTTATTATATTTTGTTTTCATAACAAAATATATGAAAACTTTGTATATTTTTAATTATTATCGAATAGAAAAAAGCTTAATTTTGAGGGTAGTAACCAATTTCATAAAACATTGTAAATGCTAATAACATAACATTTTCATTAAGTCCTATCCCACTCGCGGTATGACACGTGACCTCTTCTATCACTCCACCCCCTCGACCTTTCACCACCAAAATTTACTAGCATTAATGTCCCTTATACACAAGCTGCCGTGCCAAATTTTATTACAATCTTCTCCATTTTGGAATATTAAACGAAATGTTTGGTTTTTTCCAAATCCTCCTCCCCACTCCTTCCAATTTATGATATTTGTATGATCTTATGTAGTCTAATAATTAATTTTATATAAAAATTATTGTAAAATTGTATTATTATCCTCCACAGTCGAATTCTTTTAAAGTACAGTTTTTCAAATAAAAAAGATTTATTTTTAACACACCAATATCACCATTAATGTTTCATCCACCGTTTTTACATGCCGATTAATTTAATTGACTAAACATAAACATAGTCGATATATTATTAAATGCAGTAGATAATTGTTTTAGTTTTTCCAAATTCATTTATTTTGTCGAAATAATTATACAGTAGAACCTCGAAAACTCGGCTCTCGATAACCCGGCACTCCGGATAACTCGGCCACACCCTGGCAAGGCAAAAAAATCCTTAGTTAATTAATTTTCATTATAGACAGCTTTATAAAAGTATAAAAGCTCTCATAAAGTATTTTTCTGAGGTCTGTCTTATCAGATAAATTACTGTACACAGTGTATTCATTAATTTTCATTTTCATGTAGTAAAGGCTGTATGCCTTCATAAAGGACGTGCTTTTCCTTTGTTTAAGGGTATTTGGGCAGTTTATTCTCTGTTATATTCTCAAGTAAACAATACATACAAGTACAGTACAGTATTTTCTGAGGAAAAACGCATACTTATCCTTTTTTAACCCCATTCCCGATAACCCGGCATTTTCACAAACTCGGCCACCCTTCGGTCCACATTAGGCCGAGTTTTCGAGGTTCTACTGTAATAATAGGGCACTTGTACTAAACATAGGAGTTCACCTTTATTAATTAGAATAAGTAGAAGTAGGCCGAATAGTCGAGGTAATATTAAGAGACCCCTTTTAAAATTTTTTACACTGTCAAAAGTCAAAATATCTCCAAACGAAAAATATATTATTTGTATCATTTTCATAATCACCGGCATGCATTTGTATATAGTGTATATATTTACCTGATTCGCGGTATGAATATAAATTAACTGACTTTGGACCCGCTAATTCTTGCTTCATAGAATTTCTTATGGGTGGAAGAACTGGAATTCTACTCGTAAAATTTGTGTGATAAATAGTGTCGCTCCTGTAATTAAAAATAGAGTATAGTTAAACGTAATGAATTTATGTCAAATCTTTATGGTATTAATCGACGAGAATACGTTTATAACTGTTAAGAAAACTTGTATAAGCATATTAATGTAGAAGAAACCTGTATTTTATTATAATAAAAATTAAAATATTGAGTTATACGACTATTTAGAAGATTATAAAATGCAAAAAGCTCTTTACCTGTCAAACTCGGACCTTCTTTCCAAATTTGATGTGTGGCTTGTCGTGGGATTAACTGATAAAAATATATATACATATATAAAATATTAAAATATTGTAATCGAAAACCAGACATAATATACATGTAATTAATAATAGTTTCTGTGCATTAGACAGATAATTTTTTTTCTGGATTGACGAAAACCCTAAATGCTAATGTTAAATAAACAATCATTCGGCAAATTTGCAAATAATTAAAATATATGCACTATTAACGTGTAGGCTACTATTTTAGTGAATAGTGTACAAATGAAACAATGGTAGAAGTCAGTGAGAAGCTAAACAGTCAAACATTATACCGAGAATAACGTCAGAGTAGCCTAAATAAAATCTTAAAAGTTATATCATTACATTGGAAATGAAAAATAAAGCTATTCTCTTGTACGACTCTAAAAATATAGAACTATATTTCAAATATTTACTTTAGACCTATAGAGTAGTGTTTAGACCTCCAGAATAGGCCTATACGCTACCTCTAGCTTATTGTATTTGCGGATATGACCAGTCGTCTAATATTATCTGAATCAATAAATAAATGAAACATTACAAAATTTTCGTTTTTTGTAATCAGAAATTTGTTTGTAATTATCGTTATATTATTGAAAATAGGTTTGATTTTATTTGGATGATTAACAGTCTAGCATCACCAAACGACAAAACAGTAATGACGGTTCCGGCCACGTCGTTGCGATAAAAACGTTAGCACAATTGATTTAAATTAAGTCATTCAATCATATAAGACGTTTATTCTTAATATGTTAAACGTTCGTTTTTAACCTTGCACTCGACACTATATATTACAGTAATGCAGTTTAAATTTCAATTCATATGCTAATTGTTTGCTACTGTTGAAGATTGTAAACTTCCCTATTATTCAATTAAAATACACTACTGTTCTGTACCTCTTAGTGAAAGAAGCAAACAAGAAGGCAAAGCTTTGTCTTCGAAAAACAAACTTTTAGAACAAGTTATCAAATATCAGTCAATGAAATAAATGTTGCTGCACAGTTAAGTTTTTACAGCCAGATTTTACGCAGGATTTTGGAAAGCAGGATAAATATTGAAATGTAAAAAAAAAATGAGATCACGATTGTCAAGAGAAGGTAGTGAAGTCGAGTTAACTTTGAATGTTTGGCTTAGTAATGTTCGTGAAAAATGAGCTGTTAACGAGCCTGTTAATGGGCCACTAATTCGTCATAAAGCAGAACCACTAGCTAAAGATGCTGGAAGTTAAGTTTTATTGCAATCGACGGGAGGAGAAAATATGAGTATCGCGGCGATGAGGAAATTTCTAATTCTGCATCGGCTGAATTGCGTATAAAGCCAGAAGAGCCAAAAGTGATTGCCGAATTTTCACTGATAAATGCGGACTAAACAGAACTTCATTTTCTTGCAATGCGTGGTCATATTTACAGTATAATGCGTTTAAACTTCAAACATGTGTGATAAAGGATTTAGACCATCGAAGAAATTTACTACTGTAAAACGTTCCTTCAGCGATTTAATATAAATACAAATAGCAAGAATCATCATGAATTTACAGTTACTAGAAAGATTAATACCGATCTTATTCCAAACAAAATGAAGAATGTAGGCTTATGTTCAAATAGATTATAATAAAGCGAGTATTTAAAGCATGCCTTAATTAAAATAAATGCTAAAACTCCTACCTGCTTGGTGACTTGTCAAACATTTGGGATGATGATGTATATCGGGAAGGCTCGTGTTATTTATGGGCGGGTTTTCAGTTTGAGAGATAGGAACTATCGGCTGAATGATCAGACATTCATTTAGCAGCTCTGCATCGATATCTGTTATCCCGCTTCTTAACTAATTAAAAAATATATATACATAAATATATAATAATTATTTATATAATATAGCCTATATGTAACGTGGACTGGGCCGAAATACGTGATCCATTGTACACTTAAAAATAATAGTCATAAATTTTGTACACGTTTTGTATTATTTAATGGATTTAATATTTAATTCCTAATTAAATCGTTAGTTTTATACAATATTTTTCGTGGCATAAAATAAGTTATTTTACCGTAAGATCAACTTTTCAAACTAATCCTGGTACAGAAATTAAAATTACCACGTTACGTATGACGAAAATATCCAATTTTTGATGATTAATATAAATAAATTAAAAATTTTTTCAGTATTAAGTTAACATGCTAAACTAAAATTCAAATTTATTTAGCATATTGTCTATGTACTAAATGTGGACGAGGGGTGCTTAAACTATAACGCTGACCAATCTGTACTAATTATCGTCTCAGAAATTGCTCGAGAAAAATTCATTTATCCAACTTTCTAAAAGAAAAAGATAAAATGAATAATTCTATAGTTTAATTTCTGACTATTCTTCTACAGTTTGATTACATTACATTATAGAAAAAATGGTTAAAAATGTAAAAAATGCAAACTAATAATTGTTCATATTTACATCAAATTACAGCACATTCGAAGCACGAAGTTTGACATCGATTATTATCATCTAAATATCGCATCTGTATATACTACTGTGTAGAATTTTGAATGTTTGTGATTCATAATATAGAATCTAATTCGTAAATTGCATCATCTTATCGTACAATTACTAATTTTTATTAATTAAGAAACGTTCCTATTTCCATTTCAACAAATCAATTATAAATATTTTAATAAAATTAAAACTACATTATATTTATAATTTAGAAATTATAAGTAGGCAAGTATTCGTCCCTTAATTCTTAAAATTCTAATTATTCGATGAGTTTCCACGTTGTTAAATTATCACAAAATGCCACAATCTGTTAAAATTTCTAGAAATGTTTAACTCCGCGAATTGACATTGCTTAATACGAGAAAGGAATCTTGTAGGTTTTTTTCTAACGGATTAAAATTCCAGAGTTTACATTCCATACGCAAAAATATTTCTAAGCATTTCATCATTATACCCACTAAAAATATCTAAATTAAAGTAAACATTCTCCTATTTCTAGAGTTTTGATATCTTATCTGCGAAAATTATATAAATTTCCTGGAAATATCTCTAAATGATAAACTGAAATCTGAAATCATGTTTAACCTATGGCATTAGAAGTTATGAATTACGTATTCCTTATTTGATTCTTTTGGAGAAATGTCGTGTAATTTGTGCATTGATCTCATTTTGAATAACTTGCGAAGTAATTAAACAAGAGAGTAATTTAGATTTTACACTGTTTAGCTGACTTTTGTGTCGCTCTTGTATATTTGATCCGACTTTTTATACTTTTATTGTCTGATTTTGCTCGATTATTTGATAATTTAATTGTAAATCACAGATGTTTAGTATCGGTAAAATGTAGTTTTATAACTTTATAATTTTGTCTCTTACGGTTTTAAGACGGTGTGACGAACTTTAAGAGAAACATTTTTATTAAAAAAGTAAGAATATAACCTTTTTTTTAGCAGGATCATTTTTTGCAGAGTGGTTTTTAACGTGTTTTCTCAAAGAACTGGGATCTGTGTAACGTTTCGAACAACCAGGAACTTGACAAGCGTATGGTTTCTGTAAAACAAACAAAACAAACCATGTAGAGAAGGTTAGAACGGGTCGAATTCAATAACATCAATAATATGATAATCAAGAAATTTGTATAATTTTCTGTTTTGTTTGGTATTCTCCAGTATTTCCGTTATCGATAACCAAGATCATATAATAAAAGGAGAACGTACGGTGTCCTGATGGGTTCTTTGGTGTTTCGCTCGATCGGACGAATTGCTGAAAGCCTTGCAGCATCCCGTGTATTGACATACGTAGGGTCTTTCTCCCGTGTGAGATCTCAGATGTATCTTTAAATTTTCCAGACGTGAAAATGCTTTACTGCAGCCTTCGAACTAGAAAAGTACAAAAATGCAAATAATGTTACGTACGAGATTCTTAAGTAATAATTTTAAAAATGATCAATTTTATATTAAAATGTAGCTTAAATTTATAATGTTCTGCTTAGAATATTAATTTTTTAAAATTTAAATTACGGATAGAGCAATCTTATTGCGAAAACATAATTACCATCAAATATTAAGGTAACTTCTAAAATAAAATATAAATGATTAAGTAAATGTAAAATAAATTTTAAAAATGTGCTATTAAGCAGTGATTAGTTCATATTTTTTTCTGTTTTTTTCTGTCCAGGAGACTGTCTGGTGTCCTTGACAGATGTTGCATAAGAAAAACCTATATTTAAGGAAAAAACTAATAAACTGTATTTAAAAAAATGTAGATATTTTAAATTAAACAAAACTATTGAAAATATTAAAATTTTAATCTTCTTAATAGCTAGTTTTAAACTTGTTATTAAGAAGATTAATTATAAAACAGGGCAAAAAAGCAAATAATTACATTTAAATTTTGTTATTAAACTTAAAAAGTTTTATTTCTCATCGACACGTATTCGCATTTTAACCTCCCGACATGTTTATATTATTTTCTTTATTAAAACGTTATTTGCAATTTTTAATATTTATACAATAAGTTACAGAATATACAGCGCTATTATCTAAAATAATTTATACATTATTATTATTATTAACATGTAGAATAATTAGTGTATCAGTCATTTTATTCTCTTATTCGTATGGAATTGGTGCTTGGCAGGACTGTATTGTCATTAGCCTACTTGAATTTGTAACAATTTACTTACTTTTTTGTTAAGAATTGTGGTAACAAAGTTGCGAAAACACTTCATTTAAGCGAAGGAATCGCCTTTTTATTGGCCGTAATAATAAAATTAGCAGTGTATTTATAAAAATCGGGAATTAATTCACAAATATTGACGTAGGCTTACTATCGAGTGTTAAATCTTAGAATTAATACATAAAGATAAGTTATTTCAAGCATATTTATACAATAATAGATAGGCAATTAAATTACGTGTAGATCAACCTGCATATTAGGAACTTACATTGTTTAAAAATTAATTAAATTTTTATTTTTATAATCGATATATAGAACTACGAGATAGTGAAACTAATTAATAGACGTTTTATAAAGATTTCTAATAAATACGAATGGATCTAAAGGATGTCTAAAAATTCTATATCCGAAAATAGAACATAGAAAATTAACATCCTCTCTCTTTCTACTATTAAATCCGTTGTTTAAAATATTTAAATTAGTAACTATGGAAATAATTCTTTGTATAAATAAAAGTAAAATTACATAAATCTTCTGGAATTTTATTCTAATTATAGTGTAACAAATGTAGCTATTATAAATCATAAATATCTCGTTTACGAACAAGATTTGTATATAAAAATAAGTAAGAAATAATTTTTACAATCTCTAGACGCAGAAAAATATTTAAAATTCCGAAATATGCCTCAAACAACCACACGGGATGACATACACAAAATTGTTTCTCACTGCCACAGATCGTTTTAATAAAATACAGCTGCAAATACGTGAGAAGAGGAAATTTGGATGACACACGAATAACAAAAAACAAAAAAACCCTTCCTATGATTAATCAAATTTTTCAAAAAATGTAAACAGGATGAAGTTTTACAACTTTCAAAATAAAATAAAAAATATCTATTCGGAATGCAAATTTATTAATTAATAAATAACGAGATGCGAATAAAGTTAAATTTTAAACCAATTCTATTATAATAACGAATTTAATGCGTTGTTTTATGATAAGATTGATGTAAAGTTCACTAACGCAAACTTTAATATTTACGAATTTATCAATATTAGAATCAGTGTGAAGTCGTAGCAAATTGAACCTTAAGGATAATTCCCTAAAATTTATAGGGAATTATCCTTAATATGGATAGGAAATTTCTAATATCATATTTCTTCGAAACTGTCTAGACGGCGTAATATTTTTTGTTTTCTGTCTGTCATCGTTTCCTATAATTCAAAACTACCTTTGATCGGTATCAAATTGCCTTTTAATCACTATAAATATAGAAATAATGATTATATTATAGAAGTATAGAGACTATAGTTGTATAATATACTATAGAGCCTATGCCCATCTCTACAGTCTTACGATATAACCGTTATTCCCATATTTATAAATAATGCCTACATTGTAAGACAATGGGAATGTTTCTACAGTGTTTTTCTCCCTCAAAAAAGAAATTATTATCCGCGGACGAAAATCTGAAGAAAAAAGAAGTAAATTGTCATAACTGATACATTAATAATTAAGGAATAATCATACAATTATTGCGACATCGTCACAATACCGGGTCGTAATTTTTAATCATTATTTTATTTAAATTGGGTCGCAGTTTTCAATAAATTATAAATGTCAATTAAATTTACCGAATTAATCTTTTTTGTAATTAATAGGAAAGTTATTAACGTAGTTTTTGTAGATCATATTTTAAGATAATTTTAAAAAGTTAAATGCCATTAAATAATGTGACGTAGCCGAATTTAGTGAAATTCTTTAAAAANAAATTATAAATGTCAATTAAATTTACCGAATTAATCTTTTTTGTAATTAATAGGAAAGTTATTAACGTAGTTTTTGTAGATCATATTTTAAGATAATTTTAAAAAGTTAAATGCCATTAAATAATGTGACGTAGCCGAATTTAGTGAAATTCTTTAAAAATTAATATTTTTCTTAGCAAAAACTATTTTAATTTATGGTGTTTTTACTGTCAAATGAGTAGAATTGTTGCCAATTTTTTTTTTTTATGTAAATGTTGTAGGGAAATTTTTTAAGTCATCCGTCTTTCGAAGTTGCTATTTACGCCGATCGAAAAACACGCCAATCTTTATTTATCAACGGAGATGTAGGCGAAGAAAAACTGCATTTATCAAACGAAACCATCCGAAGTATGAAATAGTATGACGTATAATTCTAGGAAGAGAGGGGTTGGCTCTCATTCAGTGCAAATTCTCGCGGCCACGTGCCAAACTGACAACGAAATGCATTGTATACGTTGAAGATCTCGTGTCGTTTACGAAATTACGGACGCTTCCATAATGAGTTCCACGAGAGTTTAGTGTAAAAACTTTTAAATTTTACGATAAATATTTTGCGATTCTTTTATAGAGTAATGCTTCTAGAACGATAGAAAACATTTAAAAGCTGCAAAATTGAATTGCGTATAGTAACTTATATACGTGAAAAGCTTAGACCACCCATAGAAATTGATCCAACCCAATCACCGAGTCCTAGTGGGACCTCACAATTACCTGGGCTTCAAAAACTACTTCTTTTATCGCATTTCTTGTGTAAGAAAATCTTTACTTTTGTCAAATTTTATTATTTAAAAAATAAAATACATTTAATAATGCTGTTTTTCTGCTATATCGGAACCCCGATAAGATCGAAGCAGGTCTTCACTCTACTCTGTAAAATTTTCGACCCGTAAACATTAAAACAGTTTAATATATAAGTGGAAAAATTATATTAACAATTGATCCTGCAACTTACGTCAAGGATCAACTCGATAGAAAGAATATCAAAATGAATAATTATCTTCAAACGATAGGATGCAACGGTATACTCCTTTTCAGTTGTTACGACTATATAGAACTACGAGATAGTGAAACTAATTAATAGACGTTTTATAAAGATTTCTAATAAATACGAATGGATCTAAAGGATGTCTAAAAATTCTATNACATTAAAACAGTTTAATATATAAGTGGAAAAATTATATTAACAATTGATCCTGCAACTTACGTCAAGGATCAACTCGATAGAAAGAATATCAAAATGAATAATTATCTTCAAACGATAGGATGCAACGGTATACTCCTTTTCAGTTGTTACGACTATAATTAAACTCGTGAAAATTATGTAAAAATATAAATTATGTAAAAATATAAATAAATAATAAAAGAATAGAATAAAAATAGAAAAATTCTATTTATTTCGGTAACTTTTTGATAACTAAGTCATAACTTATCCGAATTCGCAAAGTTTCTGCAGGTTTCGTTCTAAAAGTTTGGGAACAATACTCTTTTTAATGTTTCTTCTTTAACGTTCAAATTAACATTTTCCTCCTTGCAATACCAGAATATTTTATTACTTCTTAACAGGCAATTAAAGCCAGATGGTCTTCCATGGTGTTTCAAAACAAAAACAAAAATAATAATCAATATATCAAAGTTTAAAGTAGAAAGGTTTCGGCAAAACAAAAATGAGTTATGATTAAACAGATAGGTTTACGTAATGAAGCTAATAAATTAAAATCTTGGCATCGACGTCTTAATATGAAAAGGTTGCGAAATTGGCAACATTTTCCTAAAAATTTTTCTCATCGTTGCATAAACTGAACGAAAATTGTTAACTGAATAAATCCATTCAAAAGCATTTAAGTGTATTGTTGATATAAGCAAAAATTTTTTTTTTGTAATTAATTTTAAAAAAATACGGAAAATGTATTTACAGTACTTCATCTAAAATATTTTATGTATTTCACCTCTTAAATTTCATAACAATATAGTAAAAACACCGGTGTGTAAACAGACTTTTTTGATTATATTTAACAGTCATTTCGTATTCATCTTTCTTCTTGAACAAATTAATATCATCATCTATAAGTAATTCATAATGAATATTACAGGAAAAGACGGTATAAGGATAGTAATTTCATCATTAATTAAGGATAGTATCTAAAATAACAACGGATATAGAAAACAGTTTAATTACAATCGACAGATTAATTATAATTAATATTATATTTATGAAAAATAATCCATTTTATTTATCGAAGTTTTCTAATTTTCGTGCCGGAAACACGAAATAATTAGAAAACTTCGATACAACTGGAAACAAGAAATACTTTTGGCTACGAGTGAATTCAAAAGAATTGTTTGTATTTGTCCGACTTACCTCGTCTTTAAATAAAAGAAACGAATAGAGATGTGTAAAGAAGAGGAATTATTTTATAGAATTAGCAAAGAACTTACCGTGCACTTGTTAGGTTTCTCGCCAGTATGAACTCTCATATGAATCAACAATTTGTATCGAGCATTGAACGGTCGATATCTTCGTGGACAACTCTGCCAGAAACATGCGAAATCTTCTCCTTTCCTCTGATCGATGTGACACTTCTCGATATGCTTCACCAATTCGTCTTGGTTAGAGAACGTCGTCGACATGCAATCCACCCATCGACACACGTAATGAGGTTTTCCCTGTTCCGTATCGGTACCATCGGCGGCTCTTTCCCCTTCCGAACTATCGAAACTCGAATAACTGGAAGGTTGGCTCTGGCTGCTGTCCGAAGAATTCTTTTTTTGAAATTTCAATTTTCGTGCCATGTGTTGATCGTAACTGGGAGGAGGGTGGATGGGCACTTGAGGCGGTAGATTTCCCGAAGATTCCGCCGAATACAGACAGGACGATTCGGTAAAAGGCTCGGATTTCACCCGCTGATTCTCCAGAAAATGGGAGGAATCGTTCTGGGAAAGGACGGCTCGATTAGAAGGGAGCGAGCCGCTGGTGTTGGCCACGAAGCAATTGGATTCTAATATTTCCATGCTCTGGTACACGGCGAGATTGCCGTCCAGGCCCATAGACTCGTCCCGAATGTTTGGCAATTGATTCTGCGAGTAAGATAATCTGGGATTAGAAAATATGGACTGCGGACTACCGGTGCTGTTTCGCGCGGATAAATGCCCGTAGCATCCGGTCTTGTCCCCGGCGGGCGACATGCTAGAAGAGGAACTGTGAGATCCACCCAGGTAAGCCACTAGTGACGTGGGAGACATTCTAATAATGGCATTCAGGTCCAGTCCCTCGGCGGAGAGGGGCGAAATGGAGAGCGAACGTTTATTCCGAGAACTGCGACTGGAATAGGAATGTCGCGGATTGGCAAATGATGCGGGGTAAGACGATAAATCGGAATAATTCGTTGGAAGAGGTGGAGCCATCTGGACACCCAAATTACTTTCCAAGAAATCTCTGGATGATGGCAACTGTGTCTCCGGTTTGATGCAAGTGGCTTGGTCTTTTTCCATAGGTGACGGAGAAAGCGGAATTTCCGACGGTGGAGTGTTGATTGACGAAGATTGAGGGGACAGGAATATCGAAGACAGATCGTTGGAGTGAAGTACGTCTAGATAAGAATTGGAAGACTGACAACTGTTCGATTCTAAACACGAACTGTACAAATGATCGGTGGCGATGAGATTGGCCAGCATGTCGTCCGGATAGTTGCACAGAAGATCGTGGTTGTAGCAAAGAAGATTACTGTCGATTAACGCTTCGGCATCGTCGTAAGTGTCTTTGTTTCCGGCAGAATGAATATAATTGGACTCGGGAGACATCTCTGCGAACGGACTGGCAGAACTGCTAAGATTGTTATGAAGAGGCGAATTGCTGCTTCCCACAGGTGAGGGCAAAATGTCTAAATGCATGGTAGTAAGGCACTTTAATCTCGGTAAACTGTTCTTAATAGTTGAACTATTCAAACCTGTTAAAGAAAATTTTTATTTATTAATATTTAATTCATATTTTTAAATTTATCCATCTTACTTTTAAAAAGTAAGATGGATAAATTTTCGATATCGATTAAAATTACACTTACAATATAGATTTTACGTCAATGTGTCAATTTTTTTTTAAATTCCACTTATAAGTGAAATAAATTTTTAAAAAAATTGACTATTATAATCATAAATTGCGTGTTGCAATTGAAGGAGATTTTAATACGATTTCGAGAAGAGGAGGAATTAGATTTTAGCACCGGTGGGTGGTCAGGTTAAATGTAGATCAAATGCTAGAGATAAAAATAGATTTAATTTGTGATAGAGGTTTTAAATCATTCTTTGAGAATGACTTGGAGAATCTTTCTACGAAATTCCGACTTAGCAACGATTATTCGAAAGAGGACGCGATTCGAAGAATTTCTTTGGTGACAATGAAAACTTCTGTTTATTTAATAGAATCAAACGATCTTTTTGTCTCTGAAACAAAAAAACGATAACTAGATTTTGCTTTAGAATTTGTGAAATGAAATGTTTAATACAATTAAATCTTTAAATTATTAAATTATTTGTTTAATATTTAATTCGCATTGATTTTTAAGTGAATGACGAGTTATGAGGTAGAAAACAAGAAAATCGCTACAGAAAATTAGATAATATACGGATAAAAAGTAATAAAACTTATAGATTCTTTAATATGTAAGCGGTTCAAAATTTCAATCAGTTAGCCAATGAAATCATTCGTCTATGGACGTTATTCTGGCATCGCCATCTTATATTTTTTAAGTTTCTGTGGCATTGTCAAAAGTATTTTATAAAAGGAAATAAAACTACTTATTCTTAGATGAAAAGTTTTAATTAATTCATAGTTTACGAAATTCTCGCAATGAGAAAAATACAAAAAATCCGAAAGTCAGTTAACCCAGCTTTACTTTTAAGAACGATTAAAACCTGCTTGAAACAGTTATTATTCGTAATTCGGTTACACTCGATGGAGCAAATGTATTGCATTCTTAAAATAATCTTAAATNCTATCATCTGCGGAAGAAAAGAGCACTTTCTCAAATACATTTTAAAAAATTCTAAGTTAATAAGACGTTTAAATCTAAATTAAATAAACGTTTAGTATTATTATTAGATTTGTTTCGTAATATATACTGTATATTTTTCAATTTTCCTATTAAAATCTTTTCAAAAATGAATTAAACGTCGCTGACATCCTTTTAAGAACGATTAAAACCTGCTTGAAACAGTTATTATTCGTAATTCGGTTACACTCGATGGAGCAAATGTATTGCATTCTTAAAATAATCTTAAATTATACTTCTACTAATTAATTTTACATACGTATATATGAAAATATATTACATCATTCGGATGGATGAAATCTATAAAATTATTGAAGCATAAATTTACAAAAATACCCGAGTTAATCTTATGTATAACTGCGAGAGACGGATCTAGCTAATGCATATTAGCACGTAAGAGATTAGAGTCCATTTCGCTTACTTATAGTATGATATCGAATGTGCCCCTTTGTTATTACCAAAGAGTTAAGACTAGGCCTCTAACACCTATTGAACATTACGCTTGGCCTCTTTCTTGACTTCCCTTATATATCTTATAAACAATTTTCTAATAGTTAGGTAACAATAAACGGTTTTATTTGATTTAAACTTGGGTCTCGGCAGCATAATTATAAATACACGATTAGTAAGTACATAATCTTCGTGCCAAAGAAAGAAACTCAATATTAGTTTCACTATTATTTAATCAAATATCTCCAAAACTGTAAAAGTTAGAAAAAAAATAAATAAAAACATTAAAATTATGTATAGAATAGACTTTAGTTTTCCATTTAAAACCAAAAGAGATTTGTCATAATTTTAAATTTAGTTTCTTTGCTTAACAAATATTTCAAATATTTGTTTATTAAATTTTAATACAAGGAAAAGACATTTCCCCCCAGAAAAGAAAAGAAACCAGATTAATAATTTGCATAATGTATTGATATAATGGCTTTTCATATGAATTTAAAAAATTACTGAAATTTCCTCAACATGAATTTTGTGTTTGAGTAAAATTTGCTTTTCTACAAGAGTCGCCGAGAAGAAAAAACGAGAAATTTTCTTCGAGTCTAGGGAAAACTTAGCGAGATATAATTGTTCCTGCTTCTATAATAATTTTTTACTAACAAAAATACAATCGTCGAGATTGTTTTTTTATTGATGAAGAAACATTCTACGTAATTCATTTGTTCAAAGAAAAATGACAAAAGGGTGTGGAGCCGAGCTTTCATGGACCCTCTCTACTTGGGTCCCATAAAAGCTCTCGACGGCCCTGTTCTCTACTCGACTAAGTTTTATGATCTTCTTTATAAAATGGATTGCAAAGGAAAAAAGAGTACTTCAATCAAACAATATGTTAGAATATAAACACAAATATATACATAAAATACTTTGTAACTTCTATTTGTATTATAAATATTACTAGCCCTCAATTGTAAACGGCCGAGTGGCGGAGCAGTTAAAGTGATAGCCTATGGTTCTAGAGAATCCGGAATCGAATCCGGACGGGTCGAAAAACCTCTCGAAATTTTTCGGAGGTGGTCCGTCCGGATATATCGGACTCCGTTCTTCATCACCCGGCCGCTCTTATAGTGGGACTTATGGATCTAGCCGAACCCATAATGGGCTGGCTAAAAAGGCCATCTTAGTGCCCGTAGGGTGGGAAAGAGTTTTAAAAAAACCCTCGATTGTGAATAGAATCCATAGATATTAATTACGTCGTCTGAATGTCTCTCAGTCGGCCTTCACCTTGAAAGTAGTAAAAGATATGAATCCGCCAACACCCAAAATATGGCTAGAACCGTATCTGTACACAGGATGCGTAGATTATACATTTTGATAATCACAAATTCAAACGTGCCCTTTTAATAGAAAAATTGCAAAAATTAAGAAAAGTGAAGAAATGTATACAATAGTCTAAACCCGTTTCTTGGTGAACATTTCACTTCGTCTGTTCAAGAATGCCATTAAATACTTATCTTGAACAATCTAAAACTCGAAATGATGTCAAATGCCTCAAAGACTTATCATAATATATATGTCTAAATTATGTTGTTTTGAAATATATAGCAACTAAATCATTGATATTGAATGATATTTTCAATAAAAACTCTGATTCAGCATTCGTTAAAGTATATAAACTTATACAGTGTTAACCTTATATATTAGTAAAGACTGCATTTAAAAATAAACTTAAAACTTGGAAAATTTCTAATTAAAACAAGTATAATTAGAAATTGTTAATACAACATAAGCATCAGTAATTTAACTTTATAAAACTGAATTAAAAACAAGTAAATATTGCCAGGTAATACAATAGACATTTTTCATTTTCTGTAACATATTGGAATAACGTCTCGACTTTTTTGTCAAGAGATTTATAATCTTAAATTGAAGCCACGTCGAGAGTTTGAATTAAACCTTGTTCTTTTTATATCTGGAGATCGAGAACGTATATAGGTACAACTGTGATTTTAACAAAAGCCAACGACACATGCAGAACAATGGGTTTAAAAGTGACACCAAAATGACAATGGCATTGTACTCTGCCAGAATATAAACGACATAACCCGCTCGTGATACGTCACACGGCTACTTAGTGGGGGCATCGAAAACAGCTGTGAATTAAGAAAGACAGCTGCTTCGATTTAATAAGTCCTTACGGAGTGATGTCTTTCGTCGAATGACTTTATAAAAACAGGAAAAAGATTTAGGAAACGGATAACTTATCTATCATCTGCGGAAGAAAAGAGCACTTTCTCAAATACATTTTAAAAAATTCTAAGTTAATAAGACGTTTAAATCTAAATTAAATAAACGTTTAGTATTATTATTAGATTTGTTTCGTAATATATACTGTATATTTTTCAATTTTCCTATTAAAATATTTTCAAAAATGAATTAAACGTCGCTGACATCCTAATTGAAATATAGGAATACTCATTTTATTTCCGTATTTTGGTGAAAATTTTCATACTTTTCATTGGAAAATGTGTGAAATATGCAAAATACTTTTTATCTGATAGTATCGGATTGTCGATAGTGAAGATATCACTTTCATTTACAATTCAAAAGCCACGAATAACATAAATGGCATTCCACGTATCGTTTTATATTGGACTTCATCGTAGTGTACCCTCTGAAGAAGTAGAAAGTAGAAAGACAATTACAAGTATAAAGTCGAACTGCAGGAAAGTTCGACTTTATACCCTTAGTTAAAAAATTCTTATAATTCTTATGAGTAAAAATGTCCGAATTTTAAGGACGTTTGCACTAAAGAGGCAAACTGTAGAAAGATAATTTATTTATCGATTATCTTCTAGAAATGCAGGTAAAGTAACTAAGAACCCTTCATTACAGCTCTGAACACGTTATATTTAAAAAGCCTAACATACTGA
Source organism: Centruroides sculpturatus (assembly GCF_000671375.1). Lineage (NCBI taxonomy): Eukaryota > Metazoa > Arthropoda > Arachnida > Scorpiones > Buthidae > Centruroides > Centruroides sculpturatus. The sequence continues at coordinate 338,912 of NW_019384570.1, read as the reverse complement.
TACGTGAATAAAAAAGCCTACGCAACTGAGGTTTTGCGCTTTGCTTTTGTTACATTTTAATCGATATTATTAGAATCATATGAAATATATATAGGCCTATTTAAATACGTTAATCTACAACACTCGACTTTGATCGTCCTTAGTAAAGATATAAATATGTAGTAGTAACGATTTTGACAAATAAAAGGCGGTTGTGATGTCAATCTCGTAGCTTTGTAGGTTAATTCTCAAAGTTGGATATCTGCCATTACGGAACTTAGTATTCAATCCATCTGCACTATTTGAACTTCTCTCTGCTTCGACATTCTTTATTACTCTCTTTTCTTATCATTCGTCCACTTCTGCCAAAATATTTTTTCTTATCTTCTATTTACCATTACTTTCATTGATGTCCTTTGTTTCAAATATTTACTAACGAAATTGTTTTTATTCATTAATCACACTCTACTTCTTCGGAGGTTTAAGCTTTGGAGTTTCTAAAATACTTTCGATAAGTTCGAATTTAAGTTGAAGATAAAGTTTATTGTCGAAGACGAAAGAGAAACAAATAGCTTTCATTAAACAATAGAAAAGAAATCCAACAGATAATTTGTGAAATAATTTACTAAGATTCCAACTGGTAATTGACCTAACCTGGAAAGCAATTAAGAAATGACTTTGCACCAGCGGCGCCCACGGACTATAAAAAGGGGGACACGAGATATAAAAACGGGTATCGTACATTATGCAAGAAGCATCAAACTATGATTCGACACGGAAGGTGGCACTGGTTTAAATCGGGCTAACTTGGCCTCGAAAACGGGACACATTCCTTGTTTTCCAGGCCAAGTTTTGGTCAACGTATTTACGACCAATTTTCATGGGACAGATATCGTTCGTTACTTTTTATATTTGCAGAATAGGCTACAAGTCGTAAATTTTCTGTTCGTTGATAATGGAATTTGGTGCCCCTTGGGAATCAGGAATAGGGCAACACAGACGAAAAGGGAGGCACGTGCCCCAATTTACTGGCGGCCCTGCTTTACACAAAAATCATTTTAAATTGTCTGTTTATCCACTTCGTTTCTATTTATGTAGTTTATTATAATTAATTATTCAGAATCTTCTTATTATCTACTCGATTATATATTAAAGCAAAGAGAATATAATAATGGTAATAACTCCTAACATAACTCAGATATAATTAGAAAGAAGCCATACTTTAATAAGAGTACAAAACGAATTTGTTCTATTTAATGTATCAATTTATGTTAGTTACGTCTAAACTTTAGAAAACAATTAAGCATTGTTTTCTTCCGATTTTCATTTCGGGTAAATAATTCATTTATTATTAAATATAAAATATATTAATTTGTAAAAAAGACGGAATTAACAATTTAATACATTCCTTAAATCTTGTAGTATAAAGTGTTTTTCTTTTAATTTAATAGATTAATTTGGTTATTTTAAATTAACTCTTCTCTAATCGCTCTTTTAAAGTTAAAAAAAAGGTTTTAAAAATACAACTTCAATAAATTCCAGAGCGTCATTCTTATTTCATTGATGACAAGCGTTTGAGTTAATGCTATTAAAACCATTAACTAAATCAAATTAACACAGTGATTTTATTATGGAAATTTGACGGGCAAATTATTCCTTACTACCGTTGGGAATTCGAATTGCATAAGTACCTACGCGATTTTCAATAGTCATCGCGTTACCACGATACCGAATCATAGAACACGAGCAAAGTGTCGTCGTATCTCATACCCTATATTATCTAATTGATTCAAATCGCTGTATATAAAATGCAATTTTAATGCAAAAATGTAAAATTTATCGACTGTTTTTTACAATTAATATTTCTAAAGATCGTTAATCTTCGAATTATTATAGATAAAGATTTTATTGTTTAAATATAGGCAATTATAAGAATAAAAGGCGATCCAATTTCTCTCTTTTTACTATTTTCATTTTATTCTTTGCTATAAATTTCACGCAAATCTTTTCTAATCATTTAGAAATGTTCCTCTGATCGAAATAAGTTTGCTATAATTGTTTTAAAATTACAAATATATATATATAAATTACAATTAAAATTAATTTAATTGAATTTATATAATTAATGTTTATTTAAAAATATAAAAATGATAAGATTTAAAATGGTCCTGCAGAAAGTAATGTATTAATTAAACTATATTTTAAACACATTAGAAAACAATTTTAATTATTTAATATTTACCGACTATTTTAAAAATATTAATATAGGTAGAAAGAACGTCCTTAAAAATTTTTAGAGGTTTTTTATGTTTGAGATTCTCTAATAGTTTATTTCTCTAAAAGTCTTTCACGTGTGTGGGAAAAAGACTGACGATCATCTTTACCATTGCTGATTCGGTTGTGCAGGCCTTACTCGCTTTTAAAGTGTCTGAATTTCTATCTCGTCGTCATTTTTTCGACAAAGCGCTTCCTTTTGGTTGTCTTTTCATTTATTTATTTGCTTTTTTATTCGTTCAAACGCAATTTAAATACACTCCTCTGCCAAAAAGCTAAAATCTAATTTACTATTCTGTTTTCAAGGCTTGCTAATCGCGTGTTTTCCATACATCTGAAAAAATGTATACAGAGAGTAAATCTATCTTTTATAGTTCATTTTTTCTAATTATTTCAATAGAATTTTCTAAATTTCTAAGATTTCTTTTGTAGTTTTAGCTTAAAAAGTTTGTTCTGTAAAATATTTTAATAATTAAAGTCTAAAATACAGATAATTACATTATAATCTATGCCTTATAAGAAATTTTAGGTTTTTTTTTTTTAATCTGTGTTTTAAACTTTAGTTGTTAAAATATTTTATGGGACAAAATTTTGTAATTATAACCTAAACTTTAGAAGAAATTTTAACGCTTTATTTAACAGATTAAATAGAAATGTTAGGATCGAAAACCGAAATCCGAAAAAGATAATTAAGTCGATCGCGCGTTAAAAATTGCTCAGAAACAAGACGAAAATAATAATCGAATGCTATAAATTACTGATAAATATCGAAATTTAAAATTATTTACATACGAAATCCTGTTTTGGATAGTCTAAAAGTGCAGATTCGAGTTCTAAGCAGAATTTTAACCTTATAGCCCATAGAAACTGCTCAAAACTCGAAACTACAGTTATGACTCTAGATAAAATATGTTTTCGCCCGTAAAAACGTAAAATATAGTAATCAATGTGCACCAAAGTAGAAATTATTCTATCAAAATTAAAAGTCAAATAAAAAACATAAGTGTTAATCACGTAAGAACTAACAGAAGAAAAACTAATATATATATAATTTATAAACATTGTTTTAAACATTAAGGGGGCAAATATAGAAGACGAAACTATCTCTAGAACTTACAAAGAATTGATTTCTTTAAACCGATGTGGACAAAGCTGGAAAGTTTTCCACTTACCTATAATCCATTAATTTTGGTAAATAGAAGAAGTCGTTGTTTCCACTTCCATATGAAAATAAGTTTTATTTGAGGAAAGAGGAAAATCGAAAGGAAGGAATACGTCACACGTGCTAAACAGACACGTCGTCCCAACGTAATCGTCGCTGTCCGTTTTCACTACCGGCGATATCGTCCTAGTGCCGTTTCCTGTCAGACCTCCTTCGAGATTTTTTTTCTTCGCTTCATTCGGTTTACAAAGTTACGAACTTTATCGATCCCGTTTCTTAATTTTCACTTAAATCTTTCGATAAATTGCGCCGCGCTTTACTTAATTTATTCTCTTCCGAACCAGTGTCTACGGTTTACAAGAAATTAACAATTATCGATTTAGCACGGATAGATTCTAAATATTAAACTAAATGGGTTCGAATGCCGAAACATGTTCGTTAGTCAAATTACTCGTTAAATGCATTTGTATTCTTTAATAATTAAACATTTTTCTATAGCAATTTTTGCCGGTATACTATCGGGACTACTGTGTTGGGGGCATCGTTTTTAAAACTTTGAATACTCTCCATAAAATGCCTCGTTTATAAGACTAATAGTCTGTGTTCTCGACTATTTAATCTGTTCATCTAGCACATTTTCGTTTCGATTAGCACGTGCGCTTCTAATGGCTCGACTTTTTCCAGCAGCGGGACCATCCCCCCTCGTCGACTTCTCCCCAGCAGAGACAGTGGAAAGGCTTGTAACGGTATCACGTGGCCGCGCGTGGCTTAAAAGGACCCTTCGGGGAGGTAAAAACTAAGCAACAAGGGGCAACTTCCAACTCTTCTCTATCGTCGTAAACAAAACCGAAATGCCACATTTGTATATTTTTTTTTCTCTGGAAGCATTCGGAAATTAAATGATAAAAAAAATAAAGCAGCGTAATCGGTTATCTTCCGGAAGGTAATACTTAAAATCGAAGAGGAAGACGATGTAAATCGACACCTCTGTTGAAAATTAATCCTTTGATAGTTAGGCGTACAACGTATATAAATAATAAATTTCCAAGTAAAACCGGTAGCAGATGCAAACTCACAAATGATAAAGTTATTGATAGTAACAATATTCTCGTCTGCTTCTTTCTAGTGTACTGTACAGTGCATTTAAATCAAAGACGAAGCAGGAAATATATTTTAATCTAATATATATATAATTTATAAACATTGTTTTAAACATTAAGGGGGCAAATATAGAAGACGAAACTATCTCTAGAACTTACAAAGAATTGATTTCTTTAAACCGATGTGGACAAAGCTGGAAAGTTTTCCACTTACCTATAATCCATTAATTTTGGTAAATAGAAGAAGTCGTTGTTTCCACTTCCATATGAAAATAAGTTTTATTTGAGGAAAGAGGAAAATCGAAAGGAAGGAATACGTCACACGTGCTAAACAGACACGTCGTCCCAACGTAATCGTCGCTGTCCGTTTTCACTACCGGCGATATCGTCCTAGTGCCGTTTCCTGTCAGACCTCCTTCGAGATTTTTTTCTTCGCTTCATTCGGTTTACAAAGTTACGAACTTTATCGATCCCATTTCTTAATTTTCACTTAAATCTTTCGATAAATTGCGCCGCGCTTTACTTAATTTATTCTCTTCCGAACCAGTGTCTACGGTTTACAAGAAATTANCCTCCTTCGAGATTTTTTTTCTTCGCTTCATTCGGTTTACAAAGTTACGAACTTTATCGATCCCGTTTCTTAATTTTCACTTAAATCTTTCGATAAATTGCGCCGCGCTTTACTTAATTTATTCTCTTCCGAACCAGTGTCTACGGTTTACAAGAAATTAACAATTATCGATTTAGCACGGATAGATTCTAAATATTAAACTAAATGGGTTCGAATGCCGAAACATGTTCGTTAGTCAAATTACTCGTTAAATGCATTTGTATTCTTTAATAATTAAACATTTTTCTATAGCAATTTTTGCCGGTATACTATCGGGACTACTGTGTTGGGGGCATCGTTTTTAAAACTTTGAATACTCTCCATAAAATGCCTCGTTTATAAGACTAATAGTCTGTGTTCTCGACTATTTAATCTGTTCATCTAGCACATTTTCGTTTCGATTAGCACGTGCGCTTCTAATGGCTCGACTTTTTCCAGCAGCGGGACCATCCCCCCTCGTCGACTTCTCCCCAGCAGAGACAGTGGAAAGGCTTGTAACGGTATCACGTGGCCGCGCGTGGCTTAAAAGGACCCTTCGGGGAGGTAAAAACTAAGCAACAAGGGGCAACTTCCAACTCTTCTCTATCGTCGTAAACAAAACCGAAATGCCACATTTGTATATTTTTTTTTCTCTGGAAGCATTCGGAAATTAAATGATAAAAAAAATAAAGCAGCGTAATCGGTTATCTTCCGGAAGGTAATACTTAAAATCGAAGAGGAAGACGATGTAAATCGACACCTCTGTTGAAAATTAATCCTTTGATAGTTAGGCGTACAACGTATATAAATAATAAATTTCCAAGTAAAACCGGTAGCAGATGCAAACTCACAAATGATAAAGTTATTGATAGTAACAATATTCTCGTCTGCTTCTTTCTAGTGTACTGTACAGTGCATTTAAATCAAAGACGAAGCAGGAAATATATTTTAATCTAATATATATATAAAACATACACATGTTACAGTTTTAAAACTATCTCTTAATATATACATAACTTATATACATTTATTAGATTTATTTCTTTTTATTTTATTTTTTTGCGTTTTTCTGTCATGTAAATGCCAAGAGAGCCTTTATGTGATCAGACGGTATTCAATACTTTAAAGTTATCGTAAAATTACTTCGACTGACATGTTATTTTACGTAGTAACAGTTTGAAGGACAGATAATCAAGCCTCGCTCTTTTAGATATAGTAAAACCTGTGTAAACCGCACTGTACCGAATATTTTTTCCGGTTTGGCAGGCTTCTGTTCTACATGGTTTTTTTAAAAGAGAAAATCACTCCGTTCCGAAGATTTTTCCCGTTTTGGACCTCGAAATGCACAAATATATACTTGTTTCAGTCTAGCCGGAATATAGTAATAAGAGCGGTGCTCCAAGACTGTAGAAAGGGGGCATCATACATTAATTTAGTTAATTTTTCTACTTTAATTATTTATATAATTTTTATATTTATAATTTTTGAATGCCACTTCAACCTTTTTATATATATTTTTGTATTTCCAATATTAATGCAACACTTAATATATGTATTTTTAACATTTAGGTTGTTGGTGGAGAGCCAAGATTTCATTCCACACGTAAATCCTTTCTGTTTTATAACTTTTGTTTTCATATCTTTGTTGTTTACAGACTTTTGTCTCTTCTGTAAAACAGTATTTTATACTTGACACCATACTTACTTTTTTATTTTTATTTTCCATGATTTATTTTTACTCTTCTAGTTTGGCTTTCTTTATTTCTTATTTTCTACTTTCCTCTCTGTGATTTTGCTTGTTAAATGTACTATATTTATTTCAAAATTATTAATAGCAAATAAGATAAATGTAATCTAAATTTGTTAATTTTAAAAATAATTTTGTTAGAAACTATTAATTACATACATTTATGTGTATATAAAATAATTGCGGGCTTTAGTTATCTTTTAGTTTTATATAAAATTACCATTATGATTATTCTATAGGCCTATATAAAAATCACATTTTCTATAGAATAAGGATAAATTATGTTTCTTACTTAAAAGATTAAATCTTCGGGCCCTTCTATGCCCGATAATCTATGCCTCTACTTGTACTCGGGACCAGATTTTTCAGAACCCGACCTAAATAAAGGCATATTATCATAGCCATTTAGCATCCCTCCACCTAAATTTAGTCTTTTCTAAAAATTCTCGTTATTTAATTAATTAATTTTTAATAAAACACGCATAATTTCATCAAAAATTTTCATAAAAATTGATTATTGTATGGTTGTAATGCCTATACTACTGTCATTGACGCATTCATTCATTCACTGTTTTTTATTGTCGGGTGATACGATAGTTGTCGACTGTTCGCTCCATATGACGTAATTTTTTTCTTCGACCTTTCAAATTTAATATATCGAGTTCGTGACATTTATTTTAAACGGCTGCAACGTCGATAATATTTACGAGACGGGTCGTACTTATCTTAAAAATAAAATAAACGATAAGAATAAAAATCGAATGTCGTTTAATTAAAATTATTGTTCAAATTTAAATTAAAGTATTCGTACAATACGTGAGACAAGGAATAATTTCAAAAAATACAGAAAGTCAAAGTAATTTCTTTTAGTTATTTAATCAGTTTCTGATATTTCGTTCTTATTTTTACCAGAAAACTCCCTAAACTCTTCTTGATCTTTTGTTATACTCTTAACTATAACACTTTCGACAGTCAATCCTCAGTTTTATATCTCCAGCATCTCGTTTGATTTTCTTCTCCATTTGTATTTGTGGTATCTGCCCTATCTACTTTGAAAATCGTCTCATTTTTATTATTTTCATTACTGTAATCACTCTTTCTCTTAGTTCACGTCTACAGCATTTATTTCTAGACTCCCTAATATTTTTTGTAATATAGAATTAGTCGTCTTAGGCGAGTTGATAGCTTTCCTTATGTAATTTCCTGGTGATAAAACCCAAATACAGATCCATTGACACTGTTAAACTGAACAATTCTACCAATTGAAATTCCAATATTTAATCTAATTAACCTTCTATTTATTAGTCAAAAAATTACTTACGCTGGTTTTCGATTTATTTACGTAAAAATAAGGTTACGCTTACTCTAAATATGTTTTAGATAGAGTATGGCTGAATATAGGATTACATACTCGTCGTGCCCACCTCACCGAATTACCCCACACGTGTTAGATTCAAAAAAGTGTCCGCTTAAAAAAACAAACCACATAATATACTAAATACATATGTCGATATTTATTACTATTTACAGAGTGGGTAAGCATCGCAGATAAAAATATTCAGATTTTATGATCGTTTCTATCGTTACTTTTAGCGGACGGCAAGAAATTATAACTTACTTTTTTGACGGTTGAAATTTATTTAACACAGTTGTACTTTAAAAATTCTCATAGAATAAAAAATTAGGACATAATAAGTATTAATATCAAAAATTAAATTTTAGTTTCACTATGATTTTATTTGGTTATTAAAACTCCGAGTCTAAATTTAATTCTAAAAAATAACTTATTGAATACTGTAATCTGTGCAAAAGACGGGAGAAATGAGAGAAAGGAATAGAAAAAAAATAGTGAAAAGAAGAAACTTATAAAATCCTATAAAAAGAACTGTTTATTTTTTAAAATTAAACATTATTTTGTTGCATACGTGCGAGAAACCGCAAAGCTTGCATCGATTATGACATCGTAAACACAAGGGCGCTTTTCGTCGACTGAAAGTTCACTGCGGCAACGGTAATAAGAAACAATTACTGACGAATAATATACCCAGACAGCGGCTAATCTAGGCTGAACAACGTAGACTAGAGCGTTAACCCGCGAATTTTCTGGTTTGTCGAGGAATTCCAATTAAATAGGATCTGAAGGCAAACTCTTTGACGGGCATGGAAAAGGCCAGGCCTATAACGGGTTAGTTAATGCAGACAACTTATGGCGTGTTCCAATTTCATCACCTCGAAACATTACACTATAAGATAAATATCTATAATACGCTATAATACGTCAGAATCCTATAAATTGTCTATTAAACACGGAAGACTTATTTACAGCAGTTTTTGTTAACTTTGTTAGCAGAAACTACAGACCAGTCCCACGTAAAATCGGGCCCGTTCACTAGAAACCACACAAATGAATTTAGGACAAAGACACTCGTTAGAAACTTTATAAAGATGTTGAAAGTGGTGTCCTCGCTCATCTATGCACCTCTGTGTACGCTTAATCGAGTTAAAACTGACTTAAAATATCCACGTCGATAGTCCATATACTTTTGTCAATATATTCCTTCGTTTAGCGTAGGACTTATAGTTCTGTCTTGTAACCTTTTCTTTTAAATATCTCCTACAAAATTAACATCATTAATATTTCATCTCAGTCGGCCGATTTTAAGTGAGACACTGTAAAATAAAACTCTTTTACTTAAAAACGATTAACTGACTTTTGGGTCGCAATGTATTTTATTCATGAGAATTTTTGAAAATCTTTTAAATAATATTATCTTAAAAACTATTTTCCTTTGGCATTTAAATAATTACATTCTTATACCCTATGTTATAGTTTTCATAAATTCAATGCAAACTTCATTTCAAGGATCCTTAATCAATATTTTACATCGATATTTATCATACGACAAATATAAATTTAGAATGTTATTGAAATGTGAAAGGTGAATCTAAAATGATCACAACTGAGGAAAAATTACACCGATTTTCTTTATATATAAATTTTAGAAAACAATTTTTAAATTTCTAGTGAACGTTCCATGTTTTATAAAAAGTTTTTTTAATAAAATTTTTCTAGAAATTATAGAAATTACAGGATTAAAAAGTATTAAGTTGTATTCTTGCCGAGAATACGACTTAATTCGGAAGGTAATTTAGCGTAGCCGATCTCTCCAATTAACTGTACACAGATGTTTCCAAAACACATCTGTTTGATATTGCTAATGTGTGAAATGTGTGCAAAAAACTAAGTACCCCACGTTTGTGTCAGTATAAAAACATTTCACCGACATACCAACGTACTGTACAACTTCGTCTTTGATATAGTCAAGCATCTTAAACGCTTGATATTCTAAAAAATACAGAATCTGAAAAAGTTTAGGTGTTAAAAAAAACAAATGTTTCTATCAGAATAATTTCTCGACAATCGGCGATTAAAACCAGTGAATTAAATATATATTTTTGGCACGAATTTTCTGTTTATTTCCGAATGTTCTTAGAGGAAAGTAAAAAATGAATTTAAGATATGACAGCTCTGAAATATGAGAAAAAATTTTGGAAAAAAGTCCCCGTTGAATGCGCTATCAAAATATTGCCAAGTGTATAAACACTTATATAACATTTTTATGAAAAGAAGAAAGGAAGAAAAACAGATAACGACGATAGTAAAAGCGTTGAAATTTAAAATTAAAGAGAATACAAAAATGTCTTTGTATTTTATTTTATTTAAATTTACTGGTCTTTGTTTCTAGCGTGTTCGCAGAATGTATACGTAAAAAATTAACGAACTAATTCTTCTAGTCTTTCTACAGACACTACAAGATGGTTGAAACAAAACACAAATCGATCTTTTATCAAAACCTATGACGTCGCTCAAATAATATAAAAATGTCTTCCTCTTCGATTTAAATACAATAAAATTTCGGTAATCTGGCACTAGTGGATTCGAGTATTACTGGTAAAACTGACAAGTCGTATAAGTTTCCCACTAATTCAAACTCTAGTTTCCACTAAACGTGACACGATATCGACCTCCAGCTTAAATAATCGAGCTTGGACTCAACATTACAGATTGTTAGGCTCGTCATCTTACGAGGGTAGTCCCAGAAGTACCCGACCTAACAAAGAAGACACAAAAAATTTGGTAAAGCATATCTTTATTTTTCAACATAGTCTCCTTTTAGCTCGATACACTTTTTCCAGCAATGTACAATAGCTTCGATCCCCTGTTTATAGTGAGAACAGTCGAGCTTCTCAAAATAGCCATCAACCTCAGACTCCACCTCTTCATTATTGGCAAATCTTTTATCACCAAGCCATTTTTTTAAGTTTGGAAAGAGAAAATAATCCGAGGGGGCTAAATCTGGCGAATAGGGTGCGTGAGGAAGCAATTTGAACCTTAACTCATTGATTTTGGCCATCGCAATAACGGATGTGTGAACTGGTGCGTTGTCTTGATGAAACAACACTTTCTTTTTCGCCAAATGTGGCCGTTTTTTCTTGATTTCATCACTCAAGCGCTGCAATAAGTTCGCATAATACTTGCCGTTGATTGTTTTTCCTGGGCGCATCCCAAAAAACTGACGCCATGACCTTGCCAGCAGATGGAACTGTTTTCGCCTTCTTTGGAGCTGATTCTCCCCTTTCAGTCCATTGTTTCGACTGTTCTTTCGTCTCAGGTGTGAAGTGATGGACCCATGTTTCATCCATGGTTATGAATCGACGCAAAAACTCGGCTTTGTTGCTGCGAAACATTGCCAAAGACTCGATTGAAACATCCTCACGACGCTGTTTTTGTCCCATTGTGAGCAAACGCGGCACCCATCTTGCGCACAGCTTTCTCATGTCCAAATTTTCAGTTAAAATGCGATGTACAGCACTTTTTGAAATGCCTACCATGTCTGCTAGCTCTCGCACTTTGAGTTGACTGTCATCCAATACCATTTTGTGGATTTTTTCCACCATTTCTGGCATGGTCACCTCACTTGGTCGACCACTACGATGTTCGTCTTGGCAGCTCGTACGGCCTCGTTTAAACTCTGCCACCCAATATTTTATTGTTGTAAACGAGGGAGCAGACTCCCCCAGAGTAGAATCTAGCTCAGCTTTAATATTGGTTGGACTGAAACCTTTCAAATGAAAGTATTGTATCACATAACGATGACAAATTTTTTCAATGTTTACAAATTCACTGAGATTGTTCACTATTTATGGCTGCCAAAAAATACTATACAACGTAACGTCTTCAAACTTCAAACTTAAGCTTTATAAGGTTAATACTTTCGAACACAGTCATTTTTTTTCAAACAAGTACCGCCATCTATGTCAGGTCGGGTACTTCTGGGACGACCCTCGTAGGCTGCTCGATAATGTACAGTATTCTATAACAAAATACTGTAATGTACAAACAAAATTTGGTCCCTCGAAATTTCCCAACGAAAATATTGTAATTCCCACTAAATTTCTCAGAGTCGGCACTTTAATTTTTTACTAAATTTAGTGGAAATCCACCAATTTGGCAACACGGACTACCGGCGACGGCGGCACGCTCGGTTGTTTCCATCAGTGGTGTCTAACTTACGTTTTGCCACATCATTATCCTTAGCCGACGAATTTGGTAGACTCTGCGCTATCAAATTCGTTTGTGTGGCATCGAATTCGCCTTACTTCGAACGATCCGGCAATCTCCTTCATCCGACTTTGTTTTGGTCTCGTATATGTCGGATTACCGAGACTGTACTGTACTTTTTATTAAATCACATATCCCGGAATAATATTATATTTTCTCGTTTTCGAGAATTTAAAAGAAAAACATTTTTATAAAGAAAAAAACATTTTTAATTATCAAAACGTAAATAGATTATATAAGTGATATTCATTGACTTTATTAATTGGACAGATTAGCCTAAGTAATATTACATTCGCTTGGATGTATGGAGTTGGTTGTAAATAAAATTTAACGTGTAAACACATTTAATCTACATAATTATAATTAACTATTTTTGTATCGATGCCACTAAGATTCTATTACGATGCCAGATTATCCATTAAGGAAATCACAACAAGAATAAACCTTTATCCGATGCTTATGTACACGTCGATCTTTCCAAATTAGTTATTAGAAAGATTATCCGAAGGACGAATGACGTATCGCGTGTAAAAATCAAATTCCGACCCCCTAAAAACTTGACTCGTTCCATAAGTTGGACAGTTCTAGAAATGGAGCGCGCCGTTCTAGATATAAATCACGATTTAGATTTGTCCTACTAAATCATTACTCTGATATACGTAACAATGGTCAATTGTGATGGATTGGTCGTCTACAGACGAAGAATCAATATAATAGAAAATGAACTAATCTATGTTTTGAGAAACCTTCGTCCCATCTTCCACTTCTCGTTCTGTCCTAATATTGTAATAATCTAGATACTAGAATAATTCAATATAGACTATATGATATAACGATTGTTTATATTAAGGCAATAACAGAATCAACAATAATTTAAAGGTTTTTCAGATTACAAAACGAAAATTAGAAGAAATAAGTTAAAAAAAATAGGCTGACATTATCAGTATTTAATAATATAATTATATTTTTTTAATTATATTCACGTATTGGTTTCACATATATCCATAAAAAATTTTGTGTGTCGTATGCAAATTAAAAAAATTCTTCTTTAGATTATTATAAAAAGATAAACTGTTTGAAACTTTAAATAATTAATAACAATTATATTTAAGAAATTTTCAACAAACGGATGGTAAGAACAGAAACTATAAACGGAACTTTGTTCAAAACTAAGATTTAATTAAATAATTTAGAAAACTTTCTAATTTTCAATACTTACTTTGAATCATTATTAAAGATTAAACTGTTAAAACTTAAAAAAATCAAAATAAAAATTAAGCCAAACTTTTTAGAAGAATATTTTTGATTTACCTTCAAAAGGAAGAATTAATTTGATCGTAACTTTTTTTGAAGAGTTAAATTATTTTTAACTTAAACGTAACTTAGACATAGACCTTTTTAAAAGAAATGTACCGGAATTTATTTGTTGGGGCATGAAATGCCCGACAGCCAAATTGTCGTAGCCGCTTCTATATAAGGAATTAGAACGTGGCGTAGAGTCTGCCGATTCCAAACGTCCCGAATCCGATCTGCACTTCTCTAAACGTTGAATCAGTCCGAGAGAATAGTTGGAAGGAATACCGATATCCGGACATTTCTTGCACGATTGATGGTTCGATGACGTTAGCGAACAGAAATTTCCCTGCATCTGCTGCGGAGTTTTGTTACATTCTTGACTTCCGACGGTTTCTTGATTCAGATATTCGAGATTTTTGGTGGAGAATCGCCTTTCCGACATTCTGCAAAGAAAACATTTTATATCCGCAATTAATTCACATAGAATATTAAAGTTTTCTATATAATTTAGATAATGTATTCATTAAGAAGTGTAAATTTTAAGTCAAAAATTATATCGCTAAACAAAACAATTGATAACCGATAAGAGAGGGAACAGAAAGAGAAAAGAGAGAGGAAGAATTCACAATATTTCAAAATAAAACTTAAAAATTAGATACAAACAATATGATGCTTTGACGAGAGTCAGTGTGTGTTAAATATTTAGTATTCAAAACGGTGAAATCTTGTTAAAATACTATTATTCTCTTCTATTTTCAAAGAAGAATGGTATTAGAGCCAGAGATAATAGAAATGAGAATTGAAACTACATTTTCTCTCTCACGTTATAAGAATATTTTATAAATGGTTGAAATATTTTAAATTTAGTCCACGTGTAAATAAGATTAAAATAAGTTTTTAATGTTTGTACTGTACATTTATTCAGAAAATGAATAAACATATTTCTGTCTGAAATATTCCCTAAGTAATCAAAATACTCTAGAATTAATTCTGCAAATAATGACAAATTTGATTAGCTTTTCATTCATTTCCCGTGTACTTTCTGTTAGAAATTTTCCTTCCTCATTCTTAATCTACTTAATAGTTTATCCATTAATTATTTTTATTCCATCGTTAACAGCTTATATTATTCATCAAATTTTCTACTTATCCATCATTATTTATTAGTTTAATTGCTATCCGTCCGAGATCAAGAGAACTGTGGACTGATAACGTAAGGAGTATATATACAATAGCGGAAATTTAACGAAGAGGTGCCAGTAAATTAAATATTTGGAAGCGAGTAAGTCATTCCGGCGATCCTATATAAGTAGGAATAACCAAATATTTAATGAATGTAACTCTTACATGTCCAGTATCGCATATATTTTACACTAGAGGAGATACAAAAGCGAATGTCCTTCCTATTATAAAACTAGATACGATGCGTAGACAGAGTACGAGCCTAATAAAGGAAATTTATGAAAAAACGAGTAATAGAGAGACAGAGATTGAGATGGCAAGATAAAATAAGAACTGACGCGATAGAAAAGGGATTGATAGATGAAGATGTAAGAGACAGAGAGAAATAAAGATAACACATCAAAGCAACCGATCCCTAAACTTTGGTTTAAGACAGGAACGAAGAAGAGAGGGATAAAGGAAAGAAGAATGCATTACTATAATAAATATATATTCTATATAAACTCGTAAATAATCCCAATATATTCTGTAGACAAAGTAGATTAATTATCTTTTCATTAATTTCGGCGTACTTTATGTTTGTTAAAAGAAATTTTTCTTCTTAATCAAAGTAAGTCTTATCTACGAAAAAAATTTATACGCGCAAACCGAATTTACGACGGCGACATTTATATAGGCCATTGTATATCATTATAATATATAGCATAAATATTATAAACTAGAGGGTAGAAAAAATAAGGTCGATCGAAGATATAATGAAGAGAAAATATTGTGAAGAACACGAACAGAAGAGGAGTAAAATAAGAATGTAATGAATAGAGAGGAATGATTGCCGAGATTTAATTATTTTTTTTTAATTGAAGAGGTTGAAGGATCTTCGATTGCTAACCTCTCAATATAAGGGACTGACAGTCGAAGACTCTTGAGTATATACAAGTATTGTGTCTCCTTAACTATCACTTTGGTTTTATTCTATTTGACGCTGACGAAACTTTTTAGTTTTATATATAGAGTAAGTTATAAGTATATAACTTTTTGCGGAATTTCCATTATGAGTTAAATACGCATTCGAAGATTTTAAATATTTACGTTTATTTTGATAAATATTTATTAGTTCTGTTTGGTAATAGCACAAATACGATTCCTGTGTTGGATATTTTGTTATATAGTAACTTATATCTGTTCCGCAGCATAGCAAGGAAACTGATGGAATTCTCTTAATTAGAAAGTATTCCATTCGCACTCCGTAGTATTCTTATAATTTAATAAATAAATAAATATTTGCGATCCGTGAATCTCAAAGTATTGTCTTCTCCTGTTTCATACAAAAATGTTTAAGATTTGACGAAAACTCCAGTGATGCACTAACATATCTTTTCTTGTATGTTAGTGATAGAGTCCATTGTTTTCAATTTCTCGCTGTTCTTTCGTACTTTCGGAACTGCCATTGTAATTCAAACAATAATAATATTAAATGATACAAGTTTCTACAATTTTTACTATTAAATAAATTAATTGTGAAGGCAAGAAAGAAAGAATAGAAAAATCAATAATTCTTTATTAAATTTATTATATTGTAAAAAATATAATTTAGAACACTCAAAACGGGAAATAACGACTGAAGTAGAAAAATTATTTAACTATTTCTATTTTTTCCATTATTTAGAAAATATGTGGCAGTAGAAAATGTGTATTTATATTCAATCGATTATTGTAAAATGCTTTCGTATTCGCTAATTAATGTCATCTCGAGAACGATTGGATGATTGATATTCTCTCGCAGATACGATAACATCGGATCGAGGAAATACCAAGCTGGATATAGAGACGTTGCCAATATTTTTCGACATATTGGATGATCGAAGAGTTATTGCGCGTCTATCTACATTACAAACGATGCAACATGATCACTTTTACATCACTTTTTATACTAAACATATAGTCAAACCTCGATATAGCGCCATCCTCGTAATGCTCCAGCAGATCTTTCCCGTAAATAGTAAATAGAGACCTCTTCGGTATCTATGAATTATTAAGCCTCCGATTTGCATCGCAAACGACGTTGTCACCGACTCGTTTGACTTTCGAGCACGCAAACACGAAATTGTGTGTCGACTCGGTCACTACGTGTAACTCTTATTGTTCGAGGTACTTCAGTTTCTTACCACACTCAGTCGAGTGCCAATTTCAGAAAAGAAGAAATGATAGCACTAAATCGAAGTGCCAAGACTACAAATTTTTAGATCTCGATTTAAGCAGTGTCTTTTTTGCTCCTGTACATAATACAGTAGTTTTCCCGTTAACGAAACAATCATGCCGATCATCTATCTAACTCAGAGATTGAAGAACAGACAACAGACGGACGCCAGTGGAAATTTATAGGTCCGATATTTTAAAATTGCAGCCCAATTAATCAACTGCAAAGATCGTGTGATGAAATATAAGCATTTCGATCTACTGTTAACTTCACAAAACCGTCTTTACAAATATCTTAGCCATTTTTAAAGGTCAATTCGGCGAAACAAACACAGAATTGATGTAAATTAAAATTGAAAATCAGAACCTAATCTGATTCTCAAGTTCACATAAACGAATATTTTAGTAAATTTATAAGTAAAAAATCTAATTTAAATTCTATGAAATGATACAAAATCCCTAAATATTACAACTTTTACTAGTTTATTCTTAACATTTTAGAGCTCGTAAAGTAAAAGAGAAAAATGATTTTCAATACTTACTATTAAAAGCTGCAGTTAAGAGCTTTAGTCTATGGCTTCTTAGGTTTAGTTCATTAGAATACTTCATCGTTCGTTCAATTTCATTTTATGTGAATACTTCATACGACAACTCTATACAAGATGCAGAGTTGTAGAATAAAATATTCATAGAATTTCTTATAGAAATTAAATAAATTACGGTTAAAAATAGAGATTCGAAATGGAATTTATATGATTTTGTGATTAAACACATTACAATGAAAGCCTATCCATCTTTTACTTATCAGATCGTGTTCAATAAATGACGCACGAAAATATGCACCAAATAAGAACAGAGATTTATATCGATAGCCTTTAATCCTGTAAGTTAAATAAATATGAATTGGTGGACGATTATGGAGGCATACTATGGAACCACTCAGATAGCATCTTGGAAAAAGTATTTAAAGAGAAGAGGAAGATCATATGCCAAAATGAGAATAAATATAGATTCCGATGCTTTTAGCTTCTCTAATCTGGTATGAACTATTACAAGAATTGGTCATCCTTCTCGATGGACAACTGAAATTTTTGTACAGATGACATAATTCGAGCCTTCCGGGAATAAAATGCTTTTTAAATACCTTTACATAAATCTATGGAAAACATATTTATAAGATTATATTTTAAATAAATCCTTCAAATTAGTTCATATTTGATAATATATATATATAGATCAAAGTTTTCTTTAAACTTCATTTCTTTTCTTTAGGTATACACAGAGTGGTCCAAAGATCTGTTAACTATTTAAAGCCGCCTAACTTTCTGTCGTATTTAAATACTTACAGACTTGTAGGCAGCAAAACTCCATTTACTAAAGTAAATTCTAATCTCAATTTGCGATTCGTATTCAAAAGTATACTGAAAAACACGAACAAAACATAGTTAACTGACTTACGGGTCACCCTGTAGGCCAAATAACTATTGATTTCAATATATTTCTAAGTAACTATAAATTTTTCTATAAAGAATATGTTTGTTTACAAATAGTAGCGATTATAAGTCGAGGATATGAGTCATATACTCAACTTACGTACTCCATTACTTATTCTAGGAATCACGATGAATTATTTAGGTTAACAATGTTTTCAAACAAAATACAAATAGAAATATTTAACATTGAAAAATTCTTATATTTAACTACTATATTTTTTACCTTATTTAATTAAAATTGCATTTAATAGTAATAAAATTCCCTTCGGAAGTTTCCTTCTGGTGTATAAACAAAGACGATTTAATATTTTGTATCGAATAATTTGTATTTAGTTTAAGAGTAATTAAAAAATCAGTGAAATTAATAGAATAAATAGCGAATAAAATCGACAAACTGCGTTTTCTAATTATCCATATACGAATATAGAAACATATGGCTTATATTCGTACATTTAAGTATGGCAAATGAGGTTTGCTTTCTCTACTAAATGTTTTTGCTAGTCATGTTTATTTTGAGGACAGTCGTCAGCTGTGCAGCTTTCTTTGTGAGGGCGGAGATAGAAAACAACTGCGCTCCCTAACCATCGATTTACTCGTTACCGACCCGACACGTTCCGTTTATCTAATCCGGTTTAAGCTTAAATCACGTGTTTACCATTTCCATGTAGTTTACCGCGAAAGTTTCACTTTCTTCCGGATATTTTTCCATCATAAACGAAATCAGATGGCGCTACATACTTCGTTTAGGAATGTGCTGAACGCATTGCATTTGGGAAGTAGGCTACCAAGTGTTTTCCATAAATCCCTAATTTACAATCGAAGAGAAACGAGAAAACAATGCTTCGAAATTACGACACTTTTCTAAATAAATCGAATTCGTTTTATACTAAGGAAGAAGTTGTATTGTGTTGTTTAAAGGACACATGGACGGATGCCGATGCGTTTGGTTTTAGGCAGCTTTCGAGTGGCGTTAATTTACTCACCTTTCCGAATCACGTGATTCTCTTGGCCGGCGACGAATAGCCTTAGACTAAGATACCTTGTTCGAGCACATGTCCATTTAGTCGATTGTTTGGCGACTCGAGTACCGAGCGCACAGCCGACTGAAACTCCTATCATGTTTTAAAATTAACCAGAACATGCTTGGCACCCTTTCAGCTACGACAAGAAGGCAACGTCAGTTTCCCGACCGGGACACGGTGCAGAATGGGTTGAACCAGGTGTAAATTAGGATTTGCACAGTTTAGAAGTGGTGACTTACGCGCCGATGAAAATAAACCTATCCCCATGAGTATCATTTGTCAAGCACTTGTCACCATTTGACAATTAACATTAGCGAAGAAAGAATGAAATAATTTACTCTCGGCCTTCCTCTTCTTAATCGATTAATTATTATTATTATTAGAATTCCATTCTAAATATAGAAAGAAGATTTCCATCGCCAGGAGAAAATATTTTAATACAACTTTTAAGCTAACATAAAAAGAAAACTAAAAATTAGTTGGCTTACGTACAATTCGGGCGATATTTTAGCGTGGCACTTGCGCGTTTAGCACAAAATTTCTGTTCGAGAACGAATTCATCGGCTAAATATATGATTACAAAGGCGTTCGAATGGTAAAAATGTATTCGATTTATCGGCAGGTAAAATAATATCGATAGAACCTTCGAACCAATAGAGTAGAGGATCCATCGATACATCCGCTCGGCATCGACAATTTACGCTAAGATACATTGGCGATGCTGACTTTTAATAAACAAATTCGAGTAATAGACCCTATATGAAAATAATAAAACGTTAGATAATGACACAATAATAAATGAGCTACTAAAAATAGTTAAGCAACACTTAGAGAAAACATTGCTACCTTCTTAACGAGATATACACAAGGAACGTTTACTTAAGTAAAATCACGAAGCTAAAGAAATAAAAGTTACAATTGAAATGGATAAACTTTGGATGATGGCATAATTACCACGTCATTCAATAAACTGTTTGATTACCCACTGATATACTAGGGTTTCTCAAACGGTATCCCGGGATCCCGGCTATTTTTTAACCCGGGAAATCACGCAAATTTCTTAAAAATTCAGTTTTTTCTTATTTTGTGTCAAAATTGTGGAAATTTTGCAAATAGAAAGTATAGGGGAGACCGGGGCAACTTCGGCATGCGGGGTAAGTTTGTCAAGCGCTTTTTTTTAAAAACAAATTAAAAGGAGACTTTGGTTATAGATTAGGCCAGTGGTTCCCAACCTTTTTTCATTAGCGTACCCCGTGACATGTCATATCTCTAGATTGTACCCCTCATTTAAGAAATTTAGTGAGTAATCGTATTGTTAATTTTACATATTGTAACTTTANTAAAATACCGTTTAAGAAAAACTAAGAAATTAGTAGAGTTAAGATTGTGTGTGAGGTCATCTTCTAAGAGATTTTATTAAAAATAACTTTTATATTATTAATTATTATTAAAAAAAAGTAAAAAAAGACTTAATTTTAAGATTAGAGAATAAGATTTAAAAATTTTTTATTCGTTATTTGTTTAATGAGGACTTTTTTGTCGAGGTTGTATTTAAATGTTTTAATTAGTGATTTATCTTTCGTCCTAATCTTTTTCTTTTAAAGGTAAATTATTTGATATTTTTCTTAGAATTAATCAGAATGGAAAGTGGTCATCATTACCTTGAACTTAGATCCAATAGAAATTTAGAGCATAAAATAATTTATAACTGATTATACCTTATGCCGCTTAAAGGTGAACTTACCAGAATAATCGCCATCCATACGCCCATTCATAATAAACAAATTCTATTTTTCAGTTAAATTTAATAACTTTCTACCTGTATTATTTATTACTAAGTCGCTACTATATCGACGAACAGCTGAATTGTCACCGTAATACTGTAACTCGCATTCGATTCCAATTCTAGCATTAAAATCGCTAAGTATTAACATTAAGCAAAGAGTAGGATCTGGAACCAAGTCTACAAAACTTTTTTCCTTCTCTAAATAGACATTGAATTGTTTCATACAATGGAATATACGCCAATATTATTGGAAAGTAATAACTTTTCAAATTACTATATACGTTTTCATCTAGTTTAATTAGAATAAAGATCAAAATTGAATTTCGAAAGGGATACACTATCTTATCAAAAGATTTTCCAACTAACAATAACACCACCTTTTGGTCTTCCTACTCCCATTTTCTTAGCTGAAACCAAGACAAAGTTAAGTGATTTCCGCAAATATTCTTACTCTTTAACTGATAATTTTACAATTCAAGTCTTCGTTAAATTTATAATGTTAAAACCTTTTAACATTTTTCCAAAGTAGTTTGAAAAAAATTTCTATTTTGAGCTCTGAATATTTGATTTTTTCCAACTAAGAATACTAACCATCGTTTAATATCAAATTACTATAATGAAATCCAAATCTACGACTAAAAACATCTTGCAGACACTCTTTAGTAACGTTATAGGTGATTTTCTTTTTTTTGATAAACCAAATAATCATAATAAAAT
This sequence comes from Centruroides sculpturatus, assembly GCF_000671375.1. NCBI lineage: Eukaryota > Metazoa > Arthropoda > Arachnida > Scorpiones > Buthidae > Centruroides > Centruroides sculpturatus. The sequence continues at coordinate 316,746 of NW_019384570.1, read as the reverse complement.
TTGTTTAAGTTAAACTTCCTCGTTGCTTGAACATAAGGAAAAATTTTCGTCGACGATCACGTGATTCTTGAATAAGCTCGTAACTAATTAGCCTATTTCAATAGAATGCCCAATAGTTATATTTTTTAAATGAATAAAAACCCGATAGGATATGATTATTCCTGCGAATAAAGCTAAATTCTATTCGTAACACTGTAGGCTCGCCTTTTTTTTATAGTTTGTATGTTAATAATTTCTTCGTCCACTACTTTCATAATTTTTAGAGAATCCTTTATGTATTCTACCAATCTTTCGTTAACAACATAAAAAAAGTTATACAGTATATCATCAGTCTGCTTTGATTTATGTTTAGTATGTTATTGGTATTATATTGTTGCAATTCCCATTTTCTATATATATCTTGTATTTCTTTCTCCAACTTTCTCACCTTTTTTCTAATGATCCAAATCGATTGTCAAATTCTTTAAACCGTTGTTACAGTGTAACTATGTCCGTTTTTAATCCTTGTGTTGGTTCAACAATTGAAACGTATGAAGCCTAAATTAATTATATCATCCGTTGAAAGATTTCCGAAGGAGAGTTACCCTCCTTCTTCTAAAAGACAAACACAAAATTCCCAATTTTTTTCAAGATTTTCCTCTTTATCTATTTACTTCTTTTACTTCCGGATTTTTGTTTGTCTTATTCGACTCCATACTACCAATTATACCATAATAGGTATAATTACCAACAAGTAAAATCGAAACAACCAAATCTTCATAACAGAACTCATCCTATTCCAATTCTACCTAACAAGACACTCTTTCACGTTAACACCACCGAATGCAAGAACGTTCATTCAGCTTTCCAATACAGAAAAGTGGATATTCTGTAAGGTGATGCGAACAAATCCGAAAAATTTTATACTTCCTTCTCTTTTCTCCAAGTTGATGTGTGAATTTAAAGATTAGGAAAGAATCGACTCCACTATGGATCTTCTGGTCGATCGCAGAATCGTTTTGTAACACGGAAAATGTTCAGGTAATTTTAACGAGTTTTCTTGTACAGGGAGGAGACACAATGAAAGTCCAAGAAGAAGAGGATAAAGATAATCCTAGTACACTTTCTATGTTTCGTTTTTAAACTTTTTGAATAAAATTGTTAAAAAAGAGTAAAATGAAATCTTTTTCGAAATGTAATCGTGGAATTTTAACATATGAGAAAAAATATAAAGACAAATTTTTCCTGGGAGAGAATGNAAAATGAAAAGTAATTATATCATACGATTTTAAGATTTATTCTATATCTTAAAAATAATTAATTATATCCCGGGAAACAGTTCAATTTTTTCCCGGAATCCCGGGACAAGCAAAAAGACTGAAAAATGAGAAACCCTATGATATACCAACTTCTTTCCCGTTGAAACATTATCAATATCACAGATGATAAAGTTAAACGAATACGGGCTAATGGATTCCCTTGCAAAAGTCTATAACAAATATCAAACCGTTGTAAACTTAACTTTCCACGTTTTATTTTATATGGTAACGAACAAATAAACGTGTGATAACACTTAAAAGTTTGTTGTCAGCCTTTCTTTTTTCACGCAACTTGTCTATAGATATAAAATCGAACGCTTTCGCCAAATTTAAAACATCCAGCAAAGAGTTGCATAACTTTCCAGGCGTAAAATACCGTTTAAGAAAAACTAAGAAATTAGTAGAGTTAAGATTGTGTGTGAGCTCATCTTCTAAGAGATTTTATTAAAAATAACTTTTATATTATTAATTATTATTAAAAAAAAGTAAAAAAAGACTTAATTTTAAGATTAGAGAATAAGATTTAAAAATTTTTTATTCGTTATTTGTTTAATGAGGACTTTTTTGTCGAGGTTGTATTTAAATGTTTTAATTAGTGATTTATCTTTCGTCCTAATCTTTTTCTTTTAAAGGTAAATTATTTGATATTTTTCTTAGAATTAATCAGAATGGAAAGTGGTCATCATTACCTTGAACTTAGATCCAATAGAAATTTAGAGCATAAAATAATTTATAACTGATTATACCTTATGCCGCTTAAAGGTGAACTTACCAGAATAATCGCCATCCATACGCCCATTCATAATAAACAAATTCTATTTTTCAGTTAAATTTAATAACTTTCTACCTGTATTATTTATTACTAAGTCGCTACTATATCGACGAACAGCTGAATTGTCGCCGTAATACTGTAACTCGCATTCGATTCCAATTCTAGCATTAAAATCGCTAAGTATTAACATTAAGCAAAGAGTAGGATCTGGAACCAAGTCTACAAAACTTTTTTCCTTCTCTAAATAGACATTGAATTGTTTCATACAATGGAATATACGCCAATATTATTGGAAAGTAATAACTTTTCAAATTACTATATACGTTTTCATCTAGTTTAATTAGAATAAAGATCAAAATTGAATTTCGAAAGGGATACACTATCTTATCAAAAGATTTTCGAACTAACAATAACACCACCTTTTGGTCTTCCTACTCCCATTTTCTTAGCTGAAACCAAGACAAAGTTAAGTGATTTCCGCAAATATTCTTACTCTTTAACTGATAATTTTACAATTCAAGTCTTCGTTAAATTTATAATGTTAAAACCTTTTAACATTTTTCCAAAGTAGTTTGAAAAAAATTTCTATTTTGAGCTCTGAATATTTGATTTTTTCCAACTAAGAATACTAACCATCGTTTAATATCAAATTACTATAATGAAATCCAAATCTACGACTAAAAACATCTTGCAGACACTCTTTAGTAACGTTATAGGTGATTTTCTTTTTTTTGATAAACCAAATAATCATAATAAAATTTGTTTAAGTTAAACTTCCTCGTTGCTTGAACATAAGGAAAAATTTTCGTCGACGATCACGTGATTCTTGAATAAGCTCGTAACTAATTAGCCTATTTCAATAGAATGCCCAATAGTTATATTTTTTAAATGAATAAAAACCCGATAGGATATGATTATTCCTGCGAATAAAGCTAAATTCTATTCGTAACACTGTAGGCTCGCCTTTTTTTTATAGTTTGTATGTTAATAATTTCTTCGTCCACTACTTTCATAATTTTTAGAGAATCCTTTATGTATTCTACCAATCTTTCGTTAACAACATAAAAAAAGTTATACAGTATATCATCAGTCTGCTTTGATTTATGTTTAGTATGTTATTGGTATTATATTGTTGCAATTCCCATTTTCTATATATATCTTGTATTTCTTTCTCCAACTTTCTCACCTTTTTTCTAATGATCCAAATCGATTGTCAAATTCTTTAAACCGTTGTTACAGTGTAACTATGTCCGTTTTTAATCCTTGTGTTGGTTCAACAATTGAAACGTATGAAGCCTAAATTAATTATATCATCCGTTGAAAGATTTCCGAAGGAGAGTTACCCTCCTTCTTCTAAAAGACAAACACAAAATTCCCAATTTTTTTCAAGATTTTCCTCTTTATCTATTTACTTCTTTTACTTCCGGATTTTTGTTTGTCTTATTCGACTCCATACTACCAATTATACCATAATAGGTATAATTACCAACAAGTAAAATCGAAACAACCAAATCTTCATTACAGAACTCATCCTATTTCAATTCTACCTAACAAGACACTCTTTCACGTTAACACCACCGAATGCAAGAACGTTCATTCAGCTTTCCAATACAGAAAAGTGGATATTCTGTAAGGTGATGCGAACAAATCCGAAAAATTTTATACTTCCTTCTCTTTTCTCCAAGTTGATGTGTGAATTTAAAGATTAGGAAAGAATCGACTCCACTATGGATCTTCTGGTCGATCGCAGAATCGTTTTGTAACACGGAAAATGTTCAGGTAATTTTAACGAGTTTTCTTGTACAGGGAGGAGACACAATGAAAGTCCAAGAAGAAGAGGATAAAGATAATCCTAGTACACTTTCTATGTTTCGTTTTTAAACTTTTTGAATAAAATTGTTAAAAAAGAGTAAAATGAAATCTTTTTCGAAATGTAATCGTGGAATTTTAACATATGAGAAAAAATATAAAGACAAATTTTTCCTGGGAGAGAATGAAATATAAAGTGTTACCTCAGGATACGAACGCCCCAGCATACGAATTTTTCAGAATACGACATGAAATTCGAACATATTTTTGTTCCACGATACGAACAAAAAACGACTTTACATTAGTTCGCAGCGCCATTTTTTATTCACTTCTGTTCATCGGTCTCAGTCCGCGTGTTTGCTTCGTCGTGGAAGGATCTCGCTCGATAAAGGAAATCTTGAGGTATTATCAGAAAGTGACTGATTTTATTGAAAAGAAACATCCCGACAAGGTTCACACTAGTCGTATTGCCGCTCGGAGTAATGACATTTGCCTAAGTCATTTTAGAAACATTTTAAAAAGTAGGCAAAGCCAAACCTCTTTGGATTGATATTTTACAAAGTGACCTCTATCTGGTGAAAGTGCTGGTGGAAGTGAAGGAAAGAAAGCAAAAAGCAGTGAATAAAAATTTTAAAAATATATATATAAAAACAACACTAATTTTTTTATCTTTTCTACGTTATTTTTAAGTTATTGTTACATTATGTTATGTAAGTTAAGTTTTAGTGTCATTTCCCCTTCTCCCTCTCTTCCGCCACCAGTTTACACTTCTACCGTCGTCTATCCTCAAAGGTAAAGTGCAAATAAAACATGTTTTTTAAAAATCAATTATTATTCTATTATGGTTATTTATACATTTACAACTACAAAACGCATTTTTCAGTGTTTTCCTTACTATAGTTATTTTTTTAATGTACTACTTAGCTTTAATTTGGAGTGTGTTTTTCGTGTTGGAACGAATTATTTGGTTTTACATGTAATCGTATGGGAAAAAATGATACGACATTACGACATTTTCATGATACGATCTCAGTTTTGGAACGGATTAATTTCGTATCCTGAGGCACTACCGTACACAGAGCAAGCAGCAAAGGATCAACACGTAGTGTTAGGAGGCAAATCTTTCGAAAGCTATACTAATACAAAACCGTGCCAAGTCAGTAAAGAATTGCGGAACAAGACTATACAAAAGATGTCAAAATTAATCAGAGTGAAAATTCTGTCCAGCCCCTACGAGTACGTGTAACAAGAAAAATGTGATTGCGTGACTTAAGTGTAATTGAAATTTTTATTTATTAAGTCGCAAGATGATCGATCGATCTGCTTACAAAATTTTAAAGTGTAAAATTCAATTTATTTTTTATTCAAAAATGTTCGAAAGTTTTGATATTATGACTATTAAAATTTTGTTTTAAAAATTCGAACGTAGCAATCAAACAACATTCGAAAAAATTGTTATAATGTTAAATGTTATCGTGCTAAATATAAAAATCATTGAACAATAAATCTCTCGAATAAAACATTTTTAAAAATTAATTTACATCTATAGGAATGCAAGTGATTACATGTTGTATGAAAATGGACATTAGTTATTGAATTAATTTACTAAAGAAATCATTCCATTGGATATCGCGTACAAAACGAATTGAATAGCGAGGTTGCGGCCGAAGTTTTCATTTCTAAAACGTGAACGTCGAACTTCGAGCGCCACTTACAAGAAGCGGCGCTCGACGTTCGACGTTCACGTTTTAGAGATGAAAACTTCGGCCGCAACCTCGCTAATAATTCCTCAAAATGCATCGCCATACGAGAAATAACTGATGCTTTACTTTTTACATTTATAATAATAAAATCGTTAATGCTTATTATTTAAATATATAGTTATGACAATGCAGCCGAACCGCCAATAACGGCCACCTCGAAATGGCAGCCATTTTCCAGGAAGGTTTCTTTTTGAGCAGAAACACATACAAAATAATCTCCAAACAAGGTCTCGCCACTAAAAAAGCTATTTTTAACCTCTCGTAAACGGCCACTGCCCTCAAAATGAAGCCCAGAATATAATAATGTACTGTTAAAAATTAGCCATTATCGATAAGTTTGGTTACTGGCTTTTACCTGGTTAATAAACTTGGCCGTAAATGTAAAAGATAAATTTTTAATTTTAGTTGTTTTTAAAGAGAAATTTGAAAAATGTTTAATTAAATTATCTCCGTCGTCAGACCACACTCTTCCTGTTTTTACGTATGTTAACGCAATTCGTAGCCTACAATAAAAGATTGATCTGTTTTTAGGAGTTCACTGCGCGTTAGATGGCTTGGTAAAATTTATTTTCTTTTTTTTGTCACTTTTACAATAACAAAAGAGTTTCGTAAACACTACATAGTGTTTACGACACTTAAGAATAACGACACGGTTTCAGATTAGAAAAAAAAATTAATAAAAGTAATAAATTAAGTTTTCCTTCTACTTATAAGACCTGTGCAATTTCCAACTCACCTCTCAACCACGGCCCCATTTTTAACGTTTTCGTCAGTGGTCGCCGTTAACTGTATTTGCAGTAATAATGCAAGGACCGAGCATTTATATAATGTAAAACGTATTCAGGGAGTGCTTATGATACCTTAACACACCCTTGATACCAAAGCAATCAGTTTTGTTACTTTAAAATAAATATAATAATTATTAATAATTTTATTGCTTTAATAGTTAGGATTTTATATTTCGATTTTTAAAAAATAATAATATAAAATGACAATATTAGTTTAACTAATGATTAAATGATTATAGGTTATAGTTTAATGATTACGCTAGTTATACGGTATAAAAAAATAATAATAATAAGTACAGATATGTTTTAACAATGGTCGCAGTTTTTGATTTTGATAATGAGTTTAAAATATGCAAATAAACACTAAAGAAATGAAATTCTATTGTCAAACTTAACAATATGACATTTCTTTGCGACTTTTACTTTCAATTTTCGTTTCAGATTGGGGTAGAGTAAAAGAAGAACTTTTTCGTTTAATGGAGAAGGTTAACAGGTGTTTTTCCAGAGAACGTAGAGGCACTTCGAATAAGATTGTTCCAACGAATGACAATATGAAGCTGATTACGAGGTTTCCGAAAAATAACCAAATCTGTAAATAATATAGTTTGACTTAAATATATATAATTTACAAAATAACGTCTTAAAAATTAACTTTTAAATCCTTTTAAAAATAACTTAATTCTATATATTAAAAATGTTATTTTTACAATCATCTATAAAAATTAAAATAACACTATAATTTATATTGATTAATAGATAAATTTCTGCTCTTCCTCTTATTCCTAGAAGAGGAAGAGCAGAAATTAAGAGTCACTTTTACGATATTCGCCACCAACTTTTATGCGGCCAAAAATTTTCTTTAAACAAACGAAACTTATATTAATTTAACTTAATTAAAACGGTTAATAACGAGATTATTAAAAATATCGAGATTTATGTACTAGTTTATGTAATTCCGTGATTTTTATGCATCATTTAATTTGTCGAGCGACTTTTTCTCTTTATAATCTATACGGGTGGTCTCGTCAGTAAAATTTATAACAACGAAATACTAAATTCATTAATTATTATTGAGAATATTACGAAAAATAAATAAATACGTTTAACATGTTGCGTGTCAGACAAATTCTTTGGTTGTATCACTTTGGGCAGACGTGCCACCCCCGTCGCGGGACACGATAAACAAAAATACAACTGCAGATAACATGAAATAAATATTTGGATTTTTACTATTAAATTATTCTAACTTTCTAATTACACATACAAAAATGTTTTAAAAAATTGAACGAAATCCGTTTGTTCATTATAAATTAAACTACACTTTATGAAATTTTTTTTCCATTTAGTCGGATTTACACTGAACGCACTTACAAGTAAATCAGTTTTGAAGATTACTACTCGAAGACAAAACGTAGATGATTATCAAAGACATTAAAATATAACAAACGTGAATTTGTATTTTGTATTTTAATTTAGTCGTAATTTTCGCTGGATAAAAGAAAATTTTCCTAATTCAATAAAGGATTAATTTACGTGTGTTTCATATAATATTTGAATAGATGATAAAGTTAATAATTCTAAATAATATTCTAACGAAGCCAAAAGATAATTCCTGGGCAAGAACGTGTCTTTTTTTTAACATTATTGAAATTGTACAAATCTATGGCGGATATTTCCAGATTCATCACTCGTAACTTCTCGTAGACTGTTCTATTGTCTTCTAATATTATTAGTCGCCTGTGATCTGCCTAAAATGTAGAGCAAATTTGGAATTCTAGGGTAAGTTTCCCAGAAACTTGAAAGAAAAAGAGTTAACACGTTTTCTTTCCAAGGTCTTTAATTAACAGTTGTTATAAAATGCTGTTAAACTGAATTAAAAACATGAAACAATTCTTATCTTTAACATTATAATGGTTATTATCATACATTAAATAAAGTGATAAAAGATATTAAGTTTTATTACTAATTTTTAATATTTTGAAATTTATTTATAATATCTAAAATATCTCTCAAAATATGGAAAACCAGAAATATACCCTAAGAAAGTAATAAATTAGATGCTTAATTTATCTTCTAAGTTTACTTTAACTCGAGGCAAGATTAAAAGGTAAATAAGATACGGGATAAGTATTTATGTAATTAGAGAATGTGAAATGTGAAAGACCCAACCGAATATAAATATATTTCTTCTCTGATTTACTGTTACTTTCTTTTGATGAATAAAGTTGTAGTTTGGTCATTGTTTATTTATTAAGCTCAAGTATTTGCACAGAAGACATATACACACAAATATTACATTGTATTTGTTATTCGTTTGACCTTATAATCCTCATTAAGCGCAACAGAAAAATATCTTTACCTCATTGTACGTTTCTATAATTTAGTGAACAGAAAACAAACGAAAAATAAGTTATGTTGGTTCCAAACAAGAAAAAAACATATAAATTTAAGTAAGAAATGAAAAATTAATATTAATAACTAATATCAGTCTTTGTAATTTTATTTACATAAAACAAATATTTAAGTTTCTTGGTAATATAAATGAAAAAATTAATTTAAAAAATTAGAAATATATAAAACATTCTTCTGGCAGAAGACCAAAACTAAGAAAAATTTATATATAAAAAGCCAAGTTGTTTGTATCAACAAATAGACTGCAGTACCATTTAATTATTTCCACAGAGTTTACAAATTTAGAATATTCTTCAATGCTTTTCACTAACTCGTATATATTCTAGAACAAACAAAACATGTAAAAACAACGCGATGAAATTATATTTTTATTACTTTTTAAAAATTATAATTTATTCGCGTAACATTAATTTTAGACTTGTAATTTATTCAGTTTTATTATTTATAAAAAAAAACAAATCTTGGAAAAATTTTTAGCTAAAATCTTAAGCAAATTTTAGGATAATTGTAATAAAAAAATATATAATTAATATTCTTTCGAATGTCTTTAAGTAGTAAACTATAAACTTATTTAATAAATTAGCCATATTATAATATTTGGCATTTTATTATTATTATTATTATTATTTTAGTTTAAATTTGTTACATCGTAAAATAGCAGGTACATACTGTCAAGCCTCTGACCAGGCTGTAAGCCTAGAAACAAGAAACAACGATCAAATGTTACCGAATGTTAAAATAACTTAGTAATGTGGCAATTGTTAATAATTACCATTTTCTGAAAGGTCAAGTAGAGGAGAAAGATACGTATCCTCAAGGCTTTCTGAACATATAGGCCTATTATGAAATGTAAGTACAGAGACGGCTGTCTCTTGTCCGTTAAGCATCTTATGCACTATGAAGAATGGCCAGATTTTGGGCGAGGAAAAATACGATTGTATAGTGTTTTATAAAAATTTTTTTATAGAATATAAAGTAATTTAATGAAAAAACAACGCCTTTTACTAACGAACAAACAAAACGTTTTTCGAAAACAAAACAAAAAAATTATAAATCAATATGTGACAATCATTAAAATATAGCCGAATAATCGTTATTGGTTAGAATAGGTAAAGTTGAGGGCGACAGATATATAAAGTGTCTGGGAAGGCAAATAAGCTAGAACCGGTCTCGACGGGTGAGGCAACTACCTAGGCGGCAGAACTTAGAAGGCACCGAAACAAGCAATCGAGTTTTCGATTTTGCGCATTACAAAGGACTTGTTATATGACCAAAACTGAAAGTAACAATAGGATATTTATACGTATAACGAGAATTTCAGGTTAGTTTTTTGGTAAGATTATCAGAAAGACGACTCGATATTTTTCTACGACACGTGCGTGACATTGATTAGCATTAGTAAGAAACAAATACAATAAACTGTGAACATCCAAACGCAAAAACTTAAATGTGAAATGTATGCTAAGAGCAAATGAATAACAAATAAAAAATTAGCGATAATACGTTATAATTACCTTCCCGGCTCTGTTATCTATAACAGATGGAAGGTATGACCATCGGTCATAAAATGACTCCCCAAGAATTTTTACATTTTTAGACTCGAGACACCTCGAGAGACTTCGAGAAAAGGCAAAAAAAGAAAAATCGTAAGTTTTTTCTGTATGTATGAATGTGTGTGTGGATAATTTTGTTTATTCTTTTTGAAGTCTAATAACTCCTGTGTTTTTTGTCGAAAATTTCTGAAATTTTACAGGGAGATTTGTGTATTAAAGGATTCATGCTATTAAATTTTGATGATTAAAGGTCGAGGAGTCGGGAGATAAAAGGAATCGTGTGTCATATCTGCAGTAGGGTCGGCGTAATGACAATTTTACTCGTTATTGGGCTGCATTTTGAAAAAATTGCAGATTATAAATTCCACTGTTGTTCGTCTGTCCGTCCATCTGTCTTTGCTTAATCTCGAAAACTGAGATAGATGGATGAATACTAGACCGGATATGGAAACTTTAGAGCAGGTGGCCCCGATTAGCTATATACAAATATACGAACTTCTGGTGCAAACTGGAAGTCACGTTATTTCAATTCAAAATTTTCCCCCGAAAAGTGTCAGATAGACTATTTGTTGTTAAAGGAAAAGTATGATGTACGGGAGCACTATTAATTTAAGGTGAAGAGCTTATATTTTAAATTAAATAAATTTAAAATATGATTAAAACTCGCAACCCGTCATTGAGACGATGTCACAATAAATAATTGCTCGTTACATTTACAATTTTTTTTTATAAAATCTATCCCTACCCTCAAAAATTAAGCTTTTTGACATTTTATAATAATTAAAAATATAAAAAGTTTTTAATAATAAAATATCGTAACTAATGGCTCCACACACGCAATTTTAAATGTTGCCGGAAAAGTTAAGCAACTTTTTACTGAAATTTTTTTTGTACAGACTTTCTAAATAAGGATACAAAAATGTCCTCTGCCACAACGCCATCTATTTCCCACAACAGCACAGAAGTTGCAAGATGCCAAGGGGTTTAAATTAATGAATATGACAGAATTTTTTAACTTCTTACAAGTTTTTTCTAAAATCTCAAACATTTAGACTATAAATAAATATTATAACAACTATATTTATTAATCGTATTAAAGGATGGTGAGGATGAAGGTATTATCTCTTCTTTAAGTTTCATTAATATCTACTGGCATTAGCTTAAAAACATTAAGTAAGAGTCCCGAAAGTCTTCTTAATTTTATATATACTAAAGATCGTATTTGTTCGTTTCCAAATGTTAAAGTCAGTTTCCGTATACTTTATACATTTTGCATAATTGAACTTGAATCAGGGCGCTAAGTATGAATTTTGCCTCGGAAAAAACTGTTTGGCACGGTTCTGTGTCCTGTGTAAGAATTTTCAAACAGTTATTTTTAATATTTTCAGATTATCGAAAATGTTTCTGAACGTTTCTAAATATTCTTAAATACAATTAAAACACTTTTATTCAAAAATATCTTAATTATTATTCAATGGAAGATACGAATAGATATAAAAGAGAAAAATACTTGACATCATTATGATTTCTTTGCACGACTTGTATGCAAATAGAGAATGGATAACAAAAAATCAAGTATGATAAACTGAACAAATAAATATAAACGTAAAACATACCTAAACTATATGAAAAGAAAACAAGAATAGATATGAATAGATATCAAAGATCTGCATTAACTTTTAAATTAAATGAGGACAAGAACATTTCTTTTTCCACTCATTTCTTTTTACTTATATTATTCATACTATGTACTACATAAGTATCATTGAATAATAACATTTCTATTGCAACTTGAAACAACGTCGTATTTGCCAAAGTGTATATCATAAAAGATCGGCACTTACCGAATGCGTTTTGATAACGGTTCACTTTAGTCTGCAAACTACTTTTCGTTAGCTAAGTGCGTAAACAATCCAAACGCTAGGTGCCATCATAAATTAGTTGTAAAGATTGTACAAGCTCTGTGAGAGAAACAAGTTGTGCACATGCTAATCATTTAAAAAATAGGTAAGGAAACGCTATAAGTCCTATGATTAGGGTTTGGGAAAGCTATATTAGAAGAGCGAATGCTGGTTCAAAAACTACGGAGTGATTTGATAGAGAATTCCCGTCAGTCATTCCATTCTGTCCAAAGTATTTTCCAAATACTGTATACAAATTCGTTTTAATCTTTCATTATTAAGATCAATTCTTCAAGGTTTTTTCATTTGCACGCTCAAATAACATCTTTATTTTTGTCATAATTGGATGTAAAGGAGGGAGACGTTATCTTTAGACAGTGACACAAAGAAAGTTTTTGCAATTCTCTCATTTACTTGCTGAAAACTCCAAAATTGGAAACATGCAAGATGTTTGTATGTATGTATGTATGTATATATAATACAAAAAAACTCGTAATACTCATATATATAAACACACTTAATGAAGTTAATACAGCAAATAGATAAGGCGATTTAAGTCTCAATTGTTTTCGCTGTTTTACTATTATGGATCGAAAAATATCTAACTAAAAAAGTCAGCAGATTTAAATATGCACAACATTAAAAGAAAATTCTTAAATCCGGATATTAAACCAACAAAAGCTCACACTGATAAAAAAAAACTAAGCCCAGTTTAAAAAAAATTTTTTTAATATTCGACATTTTATCCAAACAGTCTTTCACTCCGAACTAAACCTATACTTAAAAGACGAATCCCTTTATTTTAATAACAAATAATCGCAATAAGTAATTACCTCGATAATCGAAAACCAATAAAATAATCAAAGTTCTTGTATTATTTTATTGGAATGATATTTCGTATAAATTGGAATTAGATCGTTTATCCAATATTCGTATTTAAATCAATTACAACTCTGATAAAAATCCGATATTAAGACATACCGAGAATGATGTAACGGTTTTAATCATTGTATAATTAATAAAGAAAGTATTGACACATTACGAACACGAGATCTTAAAAGTTAATAGACTTAATAACAAAAACTATTAGAAACTACATCGACATTGTAAAGCTGTTTATAACTTACATAAACTTGATGATCTGCAAACACCATTGCTCTAGATCTTGCAACGTAATGCATCTGAACGTATATATGTATTAAATAAGCTATAAACGTGCACCGACTTAAAGGGATCAAGGCTTTCCACGACAGCAATTTTGCGACAAAACCTGCAAGAAATACAAATAAAATTTGAACTTAAACTAAGAGAAAATAAAATAAACACTAAAAGTCTTACCTCCGTTTTCTGTACAACACATTATCGTTAACCAAGCTAAACCTAATGCCCAAGCAGTTCGGTGAGTGGAGGCATAAAGAACAGTTATAAATGTTCCCGGTAAATATCCTCTGTTCCAGTCGTAAACACCGTACAGTGACAAGCAACTAAATCCAATTGCAACTAACCAGCCAAATACGTTAACTCTCTAAAAAAATAATAAAAAATATTTACTTTATCGAGTAAAATAAATAATTGCATTTTCAGCAGTTCGTAAATTAAGTGTTTAAATAACAAAAACAATTAGTTATAAGATTATTTTTAAGGATTTAAGAAGATAAATGTTCAATTTATTATATATATACTTTCGTAATATTTCTTCTCATTACCGTAGACAAACACAAAGATGCAATGGAAATATATTTATAAAAATCTAATTTATAATTCCATTTATAGACGAAAATTAACTTATTGCAATAGGTAAGTTGTTTTACTTGATTAAAATTCAAAAATGATTTAATTCTAAATATTGAATAAATACGACGTTCAATAAAAGACTAATTTCAAGTACTTAAATTAGAAATTCAGAAAGATAACTGGAGTCATTTGCAAAATTAGTAGTTGCACTAACATTACAGTAAATATAAAGAAAACATTATTAATTTTAATGTTCGAATAATAATTCCATTCTTATATAGTATGCAATAAGTATGATATATTTATGGAATAATGATTATTTAAATATTTCAATCGACTTTGTATCTATTACCGAAAGAATGCGATCTTATTTTGCATTTATGCAGTGTAAAAATTTATTTGAGGAAACTCGCTTCTGCCATTAAATAAACGAAAGTAACGAAACTATATTATTTGCTAAATTCGTCTATATTTATCCGTATTCATATTTTAATTAAAATTATAATTTAAAAAAAAATTAATAACGAAAAGGAATATTTTTCATCACCTTGGTAGTCTTCAAAGTGCTGTATTTTTCCACAAAATATCCAACAGCAAACCCAACAAAATATGGTCCGGCATGAGCGTAAGGTTTAAAATATAATTCGTGATTAAGGTTCTTCCTGAATCTGAAATAAATGCATCGTATGTCAGAAATTTTCAGTAAAATAAATCCTTTAACTTACAGTAAAATTTTTTGAAATAAAAAAATGTATTTAATATGAACTTAAATAATATTTGTCATTATATTAAATGCGAAAGGGAATTCTAAAAGACATTTCTGCTTGTTTAAATTTAACGTTTTAAAATTATTTAGACTAATCTTAATGTTATGCTCTACCCTTACTGTTACGCTTACTCTTAATGTTATGCTCTCCTATGCTCCTATTATTATTATTTTACCTAGCATTTATAACTTTAGTCTATTCTGCCTTCTTGCGGTAGTTAGTTTATGAGAATTATGCAATATGTTCTGGAAAAGTTATGCCAGGCTTATATCTTTACTCGGTAGATATACAAATTTAGATATATTGATACCTGGTACATCTAAAATTTGAAAATTTGTCCTTTTTACACTACATGGAGAGCCTGTAAACGAATAGATTCCACTGCGTGATTATGTGATCCTGAGATGTAAAAAAGACAAATATGCACACTAAATTCCTATATCTTCTGATGGAGAATTTAGTAATTTTCCTTCTAGTATTATGGCTTATACAAATTATACTTATATTCTATTCAATAAGGAGTAAAATCTACACTTGGATGTGTATAAATAAACATCGTATAATTAAAATAATTTAAATATATATTCTAGATCAAATTAAACGTTTAAAATAAATATTTATAAAATTGTAACAAAATTAAATATATCTTTAGAAAAAATATTTTCTGCAAAATAAAAATAAGAAACAACGAGTAATTATTTATTGTGACATTGTCACAATGCCGGGCTACAATCATATTTTTAATTTATTTAATTTAAAATATGTTTTCCGCCTTAAATTAGTAGTGGCTCGCTCCTGTACATCGTACTTTTCCTTTAACAGTAACGTCGTGTCGGTCATCTATCTAACAACTTTTGGAGGAAAATATTTTAATAGAAATAACATTACTTTCGATTTGGATCGAAAGTTCATTTATCGGTACTTCCTGCATTTACGGTTTCCATATCCGGTCTCGTCTTTCATCTACCTAACCCCATTCTCGAGATTAATTAAGGAAAGACAGGAGGACAGACGGACGAAAACTGATACAAAAGTAGAATTATAATTCTTAATATTTTACCCTCTTTGTAGATTTATTTACATTTTTAAGTATTTAAGTATTCTAGTTGATCAACTTGTTTTAGTATCAAATTTCAGTATTTTTTTTATTGTCCTACTGTCAAAAAAATGTTTATCGCAGTTTCATAAAAAGTTAGTTATTTTGGTAACTCGTTGTCTTGATTACAGCACGATAAATTGCAATAGCAAACTTGTTTTATAAAAAAGCAAATAGCTTAGTATCTGATATTCGCTTATGTTATTTCCTGTTATCCATCCTCCTTATATCTTTCCTAGTTATCGTTAATAATATGAATGGCTTCCAATATAGTGTTTGCCCTAAACGAGCTGCACAAAACTTTCATTTATTATTAACAATGTTTTATGTAATTTTCATAGTTAGTTTACTTTATTTTTATTTAGTAAGTTATATTTTTTTAGTTATTTCTTCGAACTCTTTTATGTTTCTTATTAGAGAAATTCGTTATCATTTTCGTGTTGAACACTCTACTTTAAAATCTAAACTGAATAAGAAGTGACTTTTATATAGAATTACTTTAATTAAATTACTTATTTGATAACTAGTGAAGTGCTTTATTTAAAATTGTGAGGGACGAACAGACCCACAATAAAGTGTTATTTTAAATTTTAAGTATTGGAAACTTTAATCGGTTAAATTCGAACGTTTTATCGAGTTAGGCTAAAGGCCATAAAAATTATTTCTTACGGGGTTTGTTCCTTGTTGAGTCGGATCAAGTTAGTCAGGGATGTGTCACCAGGAACTTTGAATGGAAAAGACATATTGGACGGGCGACCGTTAAAGGCCATCACCTGACCTCATGGAAAAAACCCAAGAGGAAAAAAAAAGAGAAAAGAAAACGATCCCGAGGTCAGTCGTCATCCGAAGTCCCTCTACAGGAGTCGTCATCCGAAGTCCCTCTACAAAAGTCGTCATCCGAAGTCCCTCTGCAGAAGTCGTCATCCGAAGTCCCTCTGCAGAAGTCGTCATCCGAGGATTAAAACCGTGATCCAGGATTCAAACCGTGCCCAGGATTAAAACCGCTACCCAGGATAAAACCCGTGCATCAAAATTCCGAAATAACACCTTGACAGAAGTAACACCGTGTCTCCTTAAGAATCTCACCCCACTTCCGTGCTTCCACACCTCCGAGATCCAATTAACGGACAAGAACTAGTGGAAAGACCATTTCAGAGGAGTCAAGAGTGTCATCATACTACAGATCTGCGACCTAGGAAAAAGAAAGGTATTTATCAACCCGCGATTCGGTTGTAAACTCTCTCTCTCGAACGGAATAGTATAATTAAGTCCGCTAATATGCCCGATATCTCTGTATTTTCTTTGTTTATTATTAAAATGGAATTTTTGTTAGAACATATGGAGTCCGAGTGAGTCACTTCCTCGTCTCTCTCCTCACCTCTACTCCGAATCCAAGCGCTCACACGCTACCGCTCGCGAATCTTTAGACTTAACGTCGCGATTTCCGAGTCCCCTAGAGACTCGGTGGTGTCATCCTGACAGGGCGCCAAAGAGGTGCCGACCCTACGGTCACAAAATTATAATTCATTGAACATTGAACATTTGCGTTGAGGATAAATAGTTTATTATTGTAAATATCGTCTGCATTAATTTCATAATTTTGAAAAGAACTATGGAAATATTTCAAACAGAAACATGTTATTAATGATTCAAAATGTATAAAATATAATAATAATGATAATAGTTGTTTTTCTACGTAAAAGAGTTAGATAACGATAATCACATAAAAATAACTAGGTATTCTTGTGGTAAGGTGATAGCATTTTTTTTTTCATTTATTTAGTAACAATAGAAATAAAGATGAGACTTACTATATCTATATTCAGCAGAACGAGATAATTTCGTTCTTCTGGTTAACAGCGTGTTGTAATTGCCATAAAAATAAAAACTTCCATATAAAGTAATAAAAACTAGTAGCAAGCTGCGGTTTTAACATCTTATGTTTTCCAGTGACATTTTAAGTGTTCTTTAATACGATGAACCGTCACTCTAACTCAAAAATAGAGGACATATGGCCGAGCTAACGGCAATACACGTGAAGCGCAACGACTGTACAGAGAACTTTTCAAACTGCCGTAACCCGAGAAAGGAGCATTTTCGGACCTATGTTTGTATGGAAAATTTTCATTTTTATGACCCATAGAATACGCTGTTAAAGTTTGCGAGACCTCTCAAAAACATTCTGTAGAACTGTCATTTTGGGATGAATGTCTCGGAGAGGAGTAAAAACTGACGAAATTCGAGAGTAGAGAGAAATAGCAAAATAATATAGTAAGTAAAACAAAGAGTAGACAGTAAAATAAAAACGATTTAGAGAAGAAATGAAATGGCGATTTAGTACAATGCTCCAAATAGCACCTCGCGTTAGTGGAAAAAATGAAGAAATAAAGTCAGGCTGAGAGTAACAAAAAGAGAATATTTGGGCATGTCAAATATGAAAGAATATGTATTAAATTTATAAAATTTGTAACTCAAAACTATGACGTAAAGAAAACAAAAAGAGCGACAAACATAACAAGCACTTAGAAATACTGTATTACTATAAAGTTTTTCGTAGATTATGGAATAACGGTCTGTTCTCTGAAATATCAGTATAGCAAACTATTCAAATAAAATTATATGAATAAATTTTTAAAATTTTAACTTTTATAATAATGCATTAAAAGATAAAAGTTTAAACACTTAACATTTAAAAGTTCATTAAAATTTTTAAGTTTGAAATATGTTACATCAATAATATTCATGCTATTTAAATCAATTCAATTTCAGTTGATGAAATATATTATAGATCTTTATAATAGCATATTTTTTAGTGTAGCGATGACTATTTCTGATAAAAAAAGATAACTTACATTAAATTCGAATCATTAATAAAATGAAAATTACTCGAATCTTATATGATTTTATTATAATTAATTATGCTATTTTAAATAAACGCTTTTTCTATATCAGACTTTTAATTGCTTTCAAAAGAACAAAGTAACATGCTGCAAAGGTGTTAAATTCGTGTGAATTAAAATAAATAAATAAAATGTTCTCTTTATTTCTCGTTTAACCTATGTTATATAAAATAAATACTTTTAAAGCGAATATTAGCTATTTAAAAAATAACTTCAGATTGGTTGGTATTCTTCATTCTGTATAAAGTACTAATATTTACAGTAAGTATCATTACTTTATAAACATATAAGTGCAGTTTTACCGTAGTATTTAGCACAAGTATGCGCCAACAAAATGATCAAATAAATATTAATACTTATAAAAATTTTAAAATATATAATAAATATGCTAATTATATGCATGATTTTCACATGCTATTTATGATGCTAAACTTAATATAATATAATGCGCGTGTTTACAAATATAAGAAGTTATTATTGAACTTACTCAGAATCAGAATAGATTATCAGAATAGTTGGGGTAAAATTTCTTACATAAGTAATGTATCCCGTGATTACCATTGATAAAATTATTAAAATCACGTTAACTATCATTCCGATAATTGGCCATCTGAAAAAATAAAAGTATATTTAATTAAATTTTCACTAGAAAATTGAAGATTATCTTCATAAAATACTAAAATATGTTTAAACTTTTATTAATTTTATTAGTAAATAATCAGACTGATAATTTGATAAAACAGCCGGATAGCCACGTTGATAAGGTAAAGTCCGTACAATTTTTGTTATAGGATGACTTTTACAATAAAAAAATTAACAAAAGTTTACAATAATTTTTATAGCTGAACTAAATTCTATTCACTCTTAATTATAATGGAATTTATATAGTATATAATCTAGTTTATAATACTTTTAATAAGTCACAACATGAATATGAGACATTGAGTTGTACTATACCAATAATGAACAGTTTTGTAATGTCAGGGTTTAGGTTTAAGTTTTTGGAATTTCATATCGCAAATTCATTTCTACTCTCATATCAGAGTAGAAATCATAAGATTCGTGGAGATTACAAAACCAAGTTAATAGACAAACTTACTTGACTTATAATGTGTAATATACTTCTATCAATATACCAATTAAGTTTTCCTATTATAGAAATTTGAATTTTACTAAACATCTTAAGTGGATGAAAGAAAATAAGGTGTTGAGTCAAAAAGAGAATGTGAGGAAGTGTGCTTGAATAGCCACCAGTGTGTATGGACAGGACGGTGTGGAGAAAGTTGTTGAATGTATAATTTGCAACATTGTAATTTCCTTTCGCCTGCTGCTCAACCTTTTCGGACTACGAGAGTGGGGATATGTATGAATAAATTTATCAACTTATTTTAAAATCATGTTTTCGGTTTTGTTAAATGTTTGGCCAATTGTTTAGTAAATGACTCCAGTAGGCATCTTACGCGACAATCAGGGTAAGATGTTAAGCGGAATCATTTAAACCAACACGGCGGTTTAAGATCGGTGTTTGCTGACAATGGTAACTTTGGAAGTAATAATTTATCAACAAGTTTTCTTATTTAATAATACATATAAATACGTATAACAGTTTTACTTTGCTTTTAAAATAATTTTAGTCAGAAAAATAGTGAGTGGTTTCCTAGTATTTTGTTTCTAGAAATTGAGAATTCTATATAGAATTCTATAATAAAATTGAGTCTTCCTCCTGTAAGCATCTTCCCTGATCCACTCTATTTTATAGAATAGATCGGGGAAGATGCCTATCTTTAAACACAAATTATCATCGAAATTTACATTTTAATAAAAATATTCTTTCGGCAATATAATAAATACAGTTACATATTATTATGATTTATTAATAAATAAAATTTTTAAGCTAACATACAAATTGCACTAAAACTTTGATCACATGTAATATAATACATATACTTCAATATATTTTAAGAATTAATAGATTAAATAATAGTAACTGACCATGAATTTTTGTAAAATGTTTAATTACGGTATATTAGATTTTAGTACAGATCCAGTATTATTTAATATTTATTCATCACTATTATACATATATATTATATGTATATATTTAAACATTCAAAATTTAATCAATATGGGAAAGTGGACAAACGGGACATTGACTTTACAAAGTCATCAGTGGGATTGTAGTAAGAACTTTTGTTATTATTACGTATTAAAATGTTTAATAAAGATCAATAAAAATTAAGTTGGTCCCAAGGATAGTATGCCAACATTAACACTAGAGCATCTTGCACGTAATATGGAACAAGATGCGTAATCATCAATAGAGATAGCAAGTCACAGTTCAGTTTCGACGGAAGAGACCGGTTTTTCGCGTCTCAAGCCTCTTTACATTGCAACATCAGGAATCTTGCCGGTCCTGAGGTGCTAAACAGTTTATTTATCACTATACAAGCGGTAAATAAACCTCTACCAAAGAATAAAATGGCAAGAGAAATTCCTTATCAAAAATATCCCAAAAGAGTTCACCTGGATCCAATCCACCGGCAAACGAAAACAAATGGATGCGGTGAATTTAAGTAATGTTTGTATAGAATGCAGGAAACTGTACAGAGAAAGAGAAAATTAGACTAAATGTTTACGATGTAAATTTAGGTTCACGTTTCACGTTCATCAACATGGAAATGATCTATACTTTGTTCGTCCTCACGACTATGATAATTTTAATGATTGAAATCTACAGCATCTATTTGCCCCACTTCCATTCCTTATGTCCCACAGTTGGGAACATAACATCTTGCACTCGTGCCAATAAACGTTTCTAACGCTACTAAGACAAACTAACTTTCGATTACTACTTGAACTGTGAATATGAACGTCTTTAATGTCATATGCCACATATATCAATGTTCTCAATATAATTTTTGTGCTATTTATCCTTAGCGTGTATTCAAATACATTGCTATCAGGAATATTTATATATTATGAGATAATATAGATAATAGACTCTTAGAAAAATTTCTTAGAATGCGTTAAAAGAAAACATTTACAGGTTAGTAACGTGCCTTTAATTATTGCATAGTTTTTGAGTATACTTCTATTAACTTTGTAAAAGAAAATATTCCAAAGTCACTTGTCAGTTTACCATTCTTATTTACAAATATACATAAAATGGACGAAGCAAAACACGTTTATCAAGAAAAGACTGTATTAAATATTAATCATAAAAATGATTATAGAAATTTATTAGACATTATATTTCGACAAATTTATCATCAGTAATAATAATAATATTATTATTATTAATAACAGTGGTATGAGCAGCAAAGAAATTTTAGAGAAAAATATCAAACAAATAACAGATTCAATTACATGGAGAAAATGAACATGTGAGTTATTATGGATGCCACATTAATGTGGTGAGATTAATATTGAATAGAATTGAAGATACAAAAAATGGAGCCAAAACATTTATTCACGTGTTTTCAGTAATTAAATATATTTAAAAATATTTCAAAATAAAAAATAATGCAAACCTTTAAAAAAATCAAACGCAAATACAGTAGAACCTCGATTATCCGGACCTCTATTATCCGGATTTTCGATTATCCGGATTGTTCAAAATAAACAAAAATTTTACGAATTTGCTGATTTGCATCTGGCGAATTACGACACTGTTTATGTACGTGATGGAATGCATAACATTTTTTGTTTCAACAACGTCTCACCCGGCACAGTGGTCGTAAACTCTTAAATATATTTTGCGTCATAATAAAAATATAACTTGACATACGTATTTATAAATAATTTTATACTCAAATTACATCATTTCTATAACCAAGGGCGGCGTAAGGTATGGGCAACGTGGGCCACCGCCTATGCCTGGCGGTCCGAAGGGCCTCGCGCCTCGAAGGTTAATGCATTACTTAAAAGCCGAGACCGCGATGAAAAAATTTTACTCGTCATAAAACGATAGTTTGTCAAATTTTTATTCATAAAAATGCAGTTTTAAACTGCTTTTTATTTTATAAAATCCGTCTTCTTGAGCCGCCAGAGGGCCTTTTAAACAATAGCTAGTCTGTTAGCGCTGGTCAGTAGTAGTACAAATTCAATAAAACATTTGTTTCTTGAAAATTTGATCACGATTTAAATACAGTATTTATTTTTAATATTACCGATATGTCATCGAAAAGAAAACGTGTTGTATTATCATTAAAAGACAAAGTATTTGTTTCGATTATCCGGATTTTTCCTTATCCGGACTACCTTCATCCCCAATTAGTCCGGATAATCGAGGTTCTACTGTATTTTTAATAATCATGCAATTAAAAAGAAAAATATAAATTTTGAAATAATTTATTTCTTTATTTATTAAAATTATTTATTTAAAAATAGTTTTACATCAGATAAACTTAAATACGTTGATAGGAATAGATTAGACTCACCGTAGAAGTAATAACAAAACAGGGATGGACAAAATATAAAATTGAAAGTCACAGGCTAAAAACCAAGTATGCTCCAAACACTGAAAATAAAATACGTTAATAGTTAACTTTTTTTATTAGTTGTTAACTAATAGTTTTAAATAAATATTGTGAATTAAAAAATTTAACATTCTCGCGAATTGCATTTTTTAATGGAAAACAAAAATTTATATCTTTCTTAAATCGCTTACATCTTAAATGTATTATTTATTATTTACAATCATGTGACAATGCGGATAGACACACGTATCACTTCTTCCATTAATAAAATAATAGGAGTAATAATAATTTGTTAAGCAACGAAATGCAAAGTATCCCATCTGTAACAGAGATCTTGTACTTTTTTGGAGTGTAATCGTACAAACTATACATTATAACTATACTGAAGAAGCTGGTCAATTTAAAGTACCAATAACCATTGATGACACCGAATGGATGGACAAAAGCCGTTGTTTTGAAACAATGGGAACATCTATCCCTCTATATTGTATCCGTCATTAAAATTATTATCATTAGTTTAGACCTGGTCTAAACCAGTGATAATGATAGCGCATCAGAAAGCAAATAATGAATGGAAACTAGATTTGTGTGCCCGGTAAACAATCTACTACGATTGTAATAACAGTTAGATAAATACAATTTCAATTAAAAATAAAAATAGAATGTGCACAAAGTAACAGAATTTAATGTAGATCGAGCATTATAGATAGGCCAAAATTATGCGTGCTATTTTTTATAGTACTTTACAAATATGTAATCAATACAATTGTTTGTAAAAATAAGACTACAATTTCTATTTATGTACTTGCCCATTATCCGAAAGAAAAATTTAGACCACTCTAGATATTACAAATCGCCTTGCCGATAGATATTTCTATACAATAGTATTATCATCCAAATTCTTACTTTAAATAACGGATTAGTCACAGATAATTAATAGACATAAGAACAAAACTTTTACATACTATTTTGATATTTTGACATTTGACATTTCTTGTACTTGTGCCCATTGTTATAAAGAATTTTTAATGCCGAATCTAACGTTTCAATCAATTTTGAACTGTTTAGAAAAGTCTTACTGAAAAAAACTTTGCCTGATAAACTCAATAATTGTATTAAAAGAGCAAAAAAAAAAATGTTTACTGAAAATTTTCTTTATAATAAAAGATGTTGTAGAGAAACATTTTAATGCACGCTTTTTCTACATTGTTAATAAAATAAAAGTCCTGTATATTTTTTAATACGATCTATTGTTAAACAAAATGAGTAAGTTGCATATCCAAGGCATTATTTAATTATGAGCAATAGTATTTATTATAAAGATAAATGTTTGAAGCTAGTAGATAAAGTTTTTCCGATATGGTTTTTGGTACGATTTTAAATCTAATTTCTTAATTCGATTCAGAATTAAAAATTCTCTAAAACAATTGCAACAGAACAGGATGACACTTTCAATCTTTAAAACTGAAAGTCTAAATGTAAAAGTAACTGAGACAATGCAACTTTTGCATCCATTAGTACTTTCTAATTTTCAAATTTCTATTTCTATTAGAATTAGAGATATAAGCTCGACACTGAGTTTCTAGTATTCACTGTATATGTGAAACCAATACGTCAAAATATATATTAATTTCACGACATTGAAAATGGTAACTTATATAACTATTTAAATGACGTATTTAAGACGAATTTTTCTTGAAAATTAGAAAATAATGAAAAAGAAAATTCCGAGAAGCTCATTTTGATTGTATCGTGTAGAAAATTTAAAATACTGGCATTGAAAAAGTTTAAATTATTTTAACTGAATTACTCATTAAGTTATAATTTAGAGGATTCAAATTCTTACCGATTCATCTAAAGAAATGAAATTATTAATAAATAATACATTGGTCCACCAATTGTGTCGACAAGCGGTAATTTCTTTATCCACTAATTCGTGCCATAAAGGACCGGATCCCATCCACGGCACAAAAAATAATATACATATCGTTATAATCAAAACAGGTGCAATTCTGAAAAAAAATGTAATTATTATATTTTATAAGAGAAAAAATGGATTATTATTAAATATGAAAACTTACCTCCAATATCGATGGAATATGAATAAAGGAATGTTGATAGTTTTCAATTCTTTGCATTTTTTCATCACTGTATAAGTTACAAGAAGACCACTAAAGAATACATAATTTTACATACTTAACAATACAAAATTACATTTAAACTGATGTAAATATTTTTATAATTATATTTAATTTCATTTTTATATAAGGACACAAGTTAGTTACACAAATATAATCTATATGTTATGTTTGATTGAGTGCATAGGTATGTTTACGCGTGTGTACGTATGTATGTGTGTGTGTGTCATCAAATATAGTTTTTTAGTGTAATTTATAAGTAGCTAAATTTGATTTCAAAATAAAATAATAAAAATAAGAGATTACATTTTACATTGGTGAGATAAATTAAAACAAATATGAATGAAAACTATTATCTGTTAGAAAAAAAGAAATAAATTCAAATCATAAAATTTATGAATTAAAATTTTGTCTCCGTCGATTTAAGGGCAAATATATTATGTAACAAATGTAAATGTTTTTGATATAAAATTAAACCTTTTATTGAAATTTTAAAATATTTAGAAACAATTAATTAGCTCAAATTCTGAAAAAATTGAAAGATGTAGAGCAACTGAATTTCCCGATTCTTCGTCGATTCGTTACTAATGACGCTTTCGTAATATACAGCTGTGGCTTAAATTTCAAAATTATTAATCAAATTATAAAAGTCAATTCTCT
Source organism: Centruroides sculpturatus (assembly GCF_000671375.1). Lineage (NCBI taxonomy): Eukaryota > Metazoa > Arthropoda > Arachnida > Scorpiones > Buthidae > Centruroides > Centruroides sculpturatus. The sequence goes on along the minus strand of NW_019384570.1, from coordinate 290,677 downwards.
TTATGAAATATGTATTACTTGTTAGTCGAATTACATTTGTGTAATTTCAATTTTTATTTTAAAATAGACTTAATTTGGACTTGCAAGGTACTGTACTTGGGGATAAAATTCGAGACAAAAGAATTCTCGAAAGATACTGAAACGCTTCAATTCCAGGATATGCAGTAGATATGTATTTTTACTCTGCCAGTGATAGAAACACATTTAAAATGTGGAGAAATAAAATATACTTTTTATATACACCCGTCTCTAGACAGGATTAGGAAAAAATCCGAGATAATCCCGGTAAACCGGGACATCTGGCAATCCTAATTTAATTTCATTAGCAGTCACAAATCAAACTAAACACAAACTGAGAACGCGTTACTCTTAAATAAATTTTAACAATAGCATATCGTACATAAATTTAATAAAATATATATTTTATTTAAATTTGAAATAAATAAATTTCCTCGGAAGAACAGGTAAAGATTTTGTAAAGAATATCATTTTTGAAAAGTTTTTTAAATCATTTAAATTACTAAACAAGTTTTTGAAGTTATATAGTATATTGATTCAGATTATATTTTTATCTTCTGAAAACCAAGCGCTTCAATAACGAAGATAAATAAAACCCGTTTACTTATCTAACAATAATACAGTTTGCAGTATTCCGTCGTTTGTGACACTATGCATTTTGGGCACCTGCCTCTCGGCATTTGCAGTTTAAACGACGTTTATGTCCAAGTAATAGATCTACAATTAAAAACTGTTGTACTTATCTATATGTTTTATTACAACACTACTTTTTTTTTCTGTGTACGTTTTATTAATTTTTTCTTTTTGTCATAATCATCGTTTCATGAAAAGAATCAGTCAGATAAATGTAAGAAAAGGTTTTATACGAAAAGATGTAAATAAGCAGGCCTACAATATTTTAAATAGATTATTATAGCATAGATTTTATTTAAATTGTCTGCTTCGACATACAAATGACGATAAGAAGTAAGCGTCTGAAATGCATATTGCCACCGAGAACGAAATGCTGCAAATTATATTATTAATTGAATGAATAGATTAATTTCTAGAATCTTGCTTTGCACATTGAGATGAGGAACGAGTGTTCGATTTCAACAATATAAAAATAAATAAGAAATACATTGTGGTTCTAGAGAAAGTATTTAAATTATTCTGTATTTAAATTATTTGTCATTTTAAAATATATCGCTGTTCTTCTCTTTCGACAAATAAATATTCATATATTAAATGTTTTTCTCTTTTGTATTTCTCCGTTTATGTTTTATTTTCATAATATGCCATATTGTTTTCCCCCAAAATAATAATAAAAAAAGTACAAATTTACATGTTATATAAAATATAACAGAGCATAACTATACAGTATTTTAAAATATAATAATGCCTAGTCAGTGTTTTACCATAAAAGCTTTTATTTACTATCCATTATTTTTCTTTCTGTTTTATCAATCCTTTAAAACTCATAACACGAAAACGAATTACTCTACCTTATTTTCTAACTATAGGTATACAGATTCATAGGTTTACAGTTACAAGGTGATTCACCTTGGAACAGCTGTAAACCTATAGTTAGAAATCAAGGTAGATATGTGATATACTCATTAACATATTCAGATATTTGAATAAATTGTAATAAAATTGTATAAAATAACATTCGTATTTAATTACCTGATAAAAAAGAAAGAGTCCACGCTTAAAGTTCCGTTCATGATCACGGTAAAGGGAAAAGAATCTGGAAACTTTGGTAATGATAACACACTACCTGTAAAAAAATTATTTTAAACTTTAAGATGATATTATTAAATGAATTTCCAATAATGCTATATTTTTCAACAAACTAAATATGTTTCAGACATCTTTTCTTAAACATATCTTGATTTAACATCGTTTTACTCAATGTGAAATTAAATTTGTATTAAATTTAATTTAAAAATTTTGTTGTGAAACTATCTTTGATATAATTTTATTATTAAAAGATATAAACATTATTTTTTGAAATATGTATTAAATGACAGGATTCAACATTTATAGATATTTGTTAATAATTAATGCAAAGAGTTAATTAAGAAATCTATTTCAATTCCACTAATAAATCTGAGTTATATCCTCAGATATATCGACTATCGTATGTTGTTCTGTAATTAACCCTATCCGAGTTAATTAATATATGTTACGAATTGTAAAGTTCTTTTCTTTATTTCATTTCAATAAACCAAGTGTATATACCCGTATATGTAAGTAAACACGTCTAAAACCGAACCTTCTATAAGATTAAAATCTGCTTAAATCGAAAATAAATGTCGAAACTGAATGATTTAGTATATAAAATACTATTGTATCAATATTATAAGCCGAAAATCTGTCGAACGCGAAAAGAAAAATTTTTGGGGTACCAAATACATAACGTGTGACTGAATAAAGCGGGAATTTTCGTCACAACAGCAGAATAATTCTAAATCATAATGATCTAACTCGCGGGAATTATGGTCCACTTCTTGATGACGAGTTGTAGATATTTTTTTTTCCTTTGTTACGACTGTATTTTCATTGTTTGTAAAGTAGTTAACTGTAACAATGGAATGCCGCTGTTTCTCCCCTCTAGAAGATTTAATAAGGTAATAACTCCTTATAAAATGGAACCTGTCAAAATGGAAAATTTTGGCCGCTAAATACGCCGGATAATTCTGTTTCAGACAAGTTTTACTGTATTACATTAAAAGTTACATTTTATGTTGTTATCTCCAACATTTTATATTGATAAATGCCACGGAATGGTAATTAAAATAATTAATCTGCCTCAATGAGAGCATTCGAATGTTTTTCATAAAGTAGAAAAATGTATTTAAGTATCTATTAGTTATCACTCTTACTGTTACTTATTTCCACTAGTCAGTTTTAATTATTGTAAAAATAAACATATTACTTACGCACAAGTTCGAAATTAGTATTACTGTAAGTATGTCCTAGAATTATCCAAGTAATAGTTAAAAATTTCATTCCATGCAAAATATCGAGCGAATCCGAAGAATGAGTCGTATCCAAAATCTTCCTGCCATTTCGAAAAATATTGAAATTTTCTAGAAATTCATTCACTTTAACTAAAACATTTCAAGGAGCTTTTTCAGTTGTATATAATTAATTAAATCTTCATTTTATTACTTTCATATAACACATAACTTACCATTATCGTAGTAATTTGCACGTCGTGCTCGCATTTTACATAAATACATAGAAGTACCTATTATATTCATCGATAAAAGTAATCCAATGAAAACTCTGTAAAAATTAAAAAATAAACTTTTATTATTTCATTTGTATGTTATTATTCAAATACACATTCATTTATACATTTACGCATATTATTTAATTTATCAATTTAAGTCTGGCTATATATTTAAAGTCTTTCTTCGCTAATGATAACACACTTCCTGTAACTATATACCTGTGACGAGAAAAATATTCTAGATAAATTCATTTCAAAAATTATTTCCTGTACTCTGAACTTACGCTGGCAATATTTGGAACGTTTGCATTGTGAAATGTTGTTTTGTTTCGCATTGAGGTATTGTGATATTCAGTCGAAATATTTCTCCCGCTATAAAATATTAAATTGATTAGCAATTTGGTTTACAATATTCCATAACTCATCTGATTAGAAATACAGAAAGATTCAAAAGTCACAGAAATTTTAAAAAATTAATAACTCACAAACTATTTACGGTAAGACGATGCGGTTTTCACAGAAATGCTTAAAAAGAAGCGGGTTTTTTAGATGTAATAAAAATTTCTGTGACTTTTGAATCACCCCCGTATATTTCTAATTACCTTTCCTTGCAAAGCTCTCTACATCTTTGCCATTGCACGTCGATGGCAAGCAGATGCCGTATCTGAACGAAACGTAGTAGAAGACTTGAGCCATTTGGCTGGCCGATGCCAAAATCTAAATAAACAATACGAAACTGTGGAATATAAAAAAATACATGATATTTTTCAGAAATAACAAATTCCTACGCTATTATTTGACGACACATTAGAAAAGTTTTCTAGAGGTTTGTCTAAACGATACTTTTTAGGCCGAGGTGGAAGTGGCGGTTTGATTTTTATTGTGCAATATTGTCCACTGAAATTTGGATGCAAAGAATCAGAGGAAGGAATCTCGCTATCGATGCACTGATCGTAAGAACCGAGAGAAGTTAACGAGCCACTGATCATTCCATCTGTGGGTTTAGCTGATGCATCTAGCACTGAAATAGATAATAAGAAAATATTATTATACAAAATGTTTAGTATGCTATAATTTAACGAATAATTATAAGATAACCGAAAAGTTATTTAACTATTGTTTTATCTGTTCCAGGAACACTTAGGAATATGAATCGTAAACAGTTTAGGACAACTGTCTTTGCGCAAAATTGATAAAGTCAGTAATTAAAATATTTCAATAAGAAAGCAATTTAGTGTTTGCCTCGGTAAAATGACTTTTGGGCCATTCTGTATTTTCGGTCTAGAACAACGGTTCCCAACCTTTTTCGGGTAGCGACCCCCTTTTTATAAAAGCCAAGTGACCCGCGACCCCGATACAATTGAAAAAGGTATTTTTAATAAGGTAATTAAAAAACAATGAAATTAGTTTTTTAGTATAATTTATTTTAAATTATGTTTAATAATTAATTTAATGAGATGGTTGACATTGCATGTATTATTAACCAGCCTCAAAATTCGCGAGTGAGATTTTGTTAACGCCAACCTCGTGTCGTTCTCAACATTTAATTTATTCCTCTCAAAACTCTCAACACGTGATTCAACCAACTGTGACAGAACAGCGTACTCAGATTACACTTATTTTAATTTTTTAAAAATATATGAAATTATTCAAACTTTAAGACACCATTAAAAATAAATATTGCATTATAGTGAAAATTTTGTTTTAGTTTACTGCATAAGTTGGCGACCCCACAGAAAACCCGTCGCGACCCCCTTCTGGGTCGCGACCCATAGGTTGGGAACCCGTGGTCTAGAACATGTGTTAAAACAATTTTTTGAAGCGATAAATATCAAGAAGATTAAGGTGTTTTCATGTGAAGTGTGATTCGGTCAGTATTCTTTCCTATAGTTTTTTATTTATAGAACTGCAACCTACTTATTTACTTAGAATCGACGTGCAGCTACATATGAATTAATACCTGTAAATTCACGCACATCAGAATTAGAAATAAAACTTAAAAGTAGTTTGTAGCTTACTTGTCCAAAACTAATTTTCAAATTTCATTAATTTTTTTTCTATTTTTTATAATAATACAAAATTTTCTGGGTAAACCAATTTATTTCGAAGTGTTTGAAGTAAATTAATTAGTTTACTTTCGTCGTCGAATTACTGTTATAAATTTAATGCACAATTTTAATTTACAGTACGAAATACACAGTAGTATGTTTTCTTCTAAGAGATACTATCGTTATTTTTGGAAAAATAACAGTATTAATTTAACGATTATTTATTGTGACATGGTCAAAATGCCGGGCTGCAAGTTATAATCATATTTTTAATTTATTTAATTTAAAATATATGCTCTCCACCGCAAATTAGTCGTGTCTTGCCCCTGTACATCATACTTTTCCGTTAGCAATGAAGTCGTTTCGGTCATCTATTTAATTCCTCCCGGAAAACAATTTTTGAATTGAAATAACGTGACTTACGGTTTGCATCAGCAAGCATTTATATAGTTAATCGAGGCCTCCTGCCTCTAAAGTTTCCATTTCTAGTGTCGTCTCTCGTGTATCTAACCCTATTCTCGAGATGAAGAAAAGACAGACAGAAGGACGGTCAGGCGACAGGGAATTTATAGGTCTACAATTTTTTCGAATTGCAGCCCAATTATAAATTATTTTATACGTACTTATAAGCTATATCAGTCGAAATTAAAATAATTAAATATAGGCTTACAAAAATTTGTTTTCTATCACAGAGACTAAATTTCTATTGTAAATATCAGAGGCGGCTGGTCATTAGGAGCCTGGCTCCACCAATAATTTTATCAAACAAATCAAATTAGTCACCGACAAAAAGCGGCTCGATTAACAAATTATTCATTATTTTTATAAACTGTTTGTTATAAAAATAATAATTTTCCACAAAAATGAATATTTGTTATGGCATTCTACCATACTTGGGCCGGCTCCCATATAAATAACGCTAGGAGATATTGGGCATGGAAATGCGTATCATTACTGGCAGTTACCTTTGTAGGCGATTACGTGTTGTGGGCCAGCTAGGTCGGGCCCGTTCTCAAACTATTCTTAATTAACTGTGTGTGGGAGTCTACGCGTTAGTACACGAGTACTACACGTTTTTGAAATCTTTTGAGGCTTATATTTTTACTGTTTCATTAATTTATAATTATTACGTTTACTTTTTCCATTTTATTTCGTGATTTACAAATGATCTTGTACATCAAGTAATTTGTTTTGAATTCAGTTAATGATTCATAATCACACGTGTACCCAAAACACATGAAACGTGGTTAAGAGAATTTTGAGTTAGATTATACTGTACAGTACATTATAAATAACTATATATAAAGTCTAGAGCAAGAAAAAATATAATTATAATTAAATGTTCTACGTCAAAATTAAACATCTTATTAAAAATTTCTCGATTCGATAATTTAATAACGCTCATACTGCCCAAGAAATCTCAGTATTTTGGTAATGATTACTCATTTTAGTTCTGTTTTATGTTTATTAAACATAATGAGTGAGACAATTGACACAAAAAAAACAATTATAACACTCTTTTATTTATTTCTATTGTTTTTCGTTTTTTTCGGAAGAATGAAAGACAATTTTAAACGAATATTCTCGAAAATATTATAGATCCAATAACGAAAATAGACTTTTATGATTTTATTGCGAAGAAGAGCTTAATAATTATCAAATTTTTATCATCATACGGTAAACCTAGCTGCTTACTAGATATTAGATTCAGTTATTCAATCTAAAGTATTTTTCATTTATTTTGAAGCACGTAATTGAATCCTATTGGCTACTATCTAAAATTTGAATTCGGTCGAATCTTTTCTTCGTATTGCGCTTGACGAATGTAACGAAGGCTAATATTTAAGAAAAGAAAGTTAAGGAAGTGAGGTCAGAAATCCATGACTCTTTTACAGAAAAAATTATCACACGAGGCAGCTCTGCATTGTCCATTAATATAATAAATTGTTTTAGGCCTACATAATTTCAATCGTAATTAATTTTCACTGTAGACGAATATAAAAAGTTATCTATTGAACATCAATGTCACCGATGCTTGTCTATATTAAATACCGTATATTATTCTACAAAGGATTAAATCGATTTCATGATACACGAACGTTAATCGATTAAAAATTCGAATTAAACTGAAAAACTTAAAATTTATTTTAAAATTATCAATTCAAATTTAGCATTTTTTCCGACAAATAATACCCATGGTAATCCAAAACTCAGTTAACCATTGTAGCGCCTAAATTGAGGTCGAAGTTTCATATTTAATACACAAGTTAGCGATTCGTATTTATATGTTTACTTTGAACACAAAACTAAACACGGTTAACTAACTTTCGAGCTACCTATACTACTGCCCTTAAAACACACTATGCAAGATTTGAAAATCCACACCTAGATATCATAATGAATAGGCCTACAGTATTTTCAACAATATAACTAATATGTTATTGTTTTGGCTTCGTGTTTAATAATGAGAAGAGTAATAAGTTTGTTAAAAATAAATTAGTTTAATAAAGAAATTCCACATAATATTATTAGTAAAAATTCTGTGTAATGCATGATTTCTATTTTATAAAAATTCCATAAGAGACTTTATTCAAATAATGGGCGTGTGTTTACGGTGTTTCCACATCAGTTATTCGTGGTTTAAATAAGCACGAACGACTGATGTCTTATCAAAATAAAAATAAACATTACTTCTGAAAATTCTACCTAACAATTTTAGTAATTGCGTTTTTCTAAAAAGTCAAAATTAGTTGATTATGTACTAAATGATATTAAAGACATTTTATGTAAAATATAGTCATTATTTTAACAGGAGGGATGAGCTGAAAGCAAAATTATGAATCACCAATGATGTAGCCACTAATGGAATGTTTACAAATGAGAAGAATGCTCAGAACATATTAATAAGATCATCTCACCTATTATACTTAATGGACAATAGTCTTGTTTAAAAATTCCATCAATACTTTTTTCAGATAATCGAATCTCTATATTTGTAAATAAATAATACGTCTTTGCACTTTCCGAATGCGCGAAGAGAAATGATTAATCCTATATTTAAAATAATGTTTGCGGGTATATATTTTATTACAATAGTAACGATTACTTTCTAGGTTTTATAAAGTGTATATATTTATAGATTTTATAAGTTAGAGACTTTCGAGAAAGCAAAGAATACCACTATACTCACTAGTAAATGCCCACGGTTCCATGTTTTTGATACCATTTAATAGACGATTTAAATCTCTGGAACAGTTTTTCGAAGCTTGCGAAAAGATAGTAGCTAGAAAAGGTTCTAGACGATGATAGCCACTATTTATCAAACGTCGAAAATTGTGCTCTAGGCGCGTCCATTGTTTATCGATATCTTCCGCTCGATACGTGTCACTCGTCCACAGCAAAAGTATTAAGATCGCGCTTCGGAATGCCATGTAACTCAAAAAACTGATAACAGAAATGGCCGTAGCTAATTTCCTCTGCCGGTTCCTGTGGCGAACAGACTGCACCTAGTCATAAATGGGTCAAGCTCGCTTCCGCCAATGGCGTTTTTCATGCCGTTTTTGCCTGCTCTCTCTGCAGCAAACTTGTCAAATATGTTTAGAGAAAGAATCTAGTCAAAATAAAGACGTTATAATTAAAGAAAAATTATTGAACTCGTGAATAAAATCAATATTTAATAATTGAAACGTACACAAATCCGTAATAAAATATTTTTTGCAAAAAATTCAGTAAACAAAAGTACAGTTTATATCAGTGATACCTGTTGAATTTAAGCCAGTATTTTTAAAAATTCGTTTTACAGAGTAAGTAATCGATAAAATCTATACTATTTTATACGAAAAATCTATTTATAAATTTTATTTTATACCGAATGTCAAGGTTTAATACGGGAACTATAAACAAATTTAAAAAGTAAGAATGAATTGGAGCATGAATTAAAATCTATAATATATGCCGGATGGTACGAAATAACCGTAATTTGTGAATATGAATCATAAACTATGTTTAAAAGACCATCACCAAGAACAATCGACGTGGGGAAAATCAAGATATTTTACTCGTTTCTAGTATTTTTAATGTGTAAATTTATCAGCCATCTTTTTAAACGTATACTTTTCTTTTACAAAATAATTGAAAACACGGGAACAGCGCAATAATTAATTTATAAGTAATAGAAAACTTGAATAGGAACAATTTAAGGCGCGCGATTTCTGTCATAGCGTTTTCTCGTCTTCCTGTTTTCTTATATTAACAGAAACGCGTGATCAATTCGTTTAGCATCTTACAACTTAGGTAAAAAAAAGTAACGAAGTTGTTGTCAATGACATTTTCTAAGGAATAATCAAATTAAATTCCGAAATATTCCAGCTATAGCCGAACAACTAGTATTTGATTAGTTACAAGAAAACACACTTTTAGTCTTTACAACGGTTAACTGACTTTTGGAAGTTTTTCGTACTAACAATATAAGGAATTAAAGAAATATTTTAAGATTTTTTAACATAAATTACATTATAACGTAAAAAACATTAATTTAGCATTTATCTTCTTTCCATTTATTTAAATAAAATAAAATAAATTTAAAAAGTCTTGATTTTATAGATATCGCAAGTAATACGTCACCAAAGGGCGCGACTATTGTCAAAGCGTTAAAAGAAAAAAAATCATAATGGGTGAAACTTTTATTACATGCCCGAGAGGTTAGGTCGTTTGAAATAACGTAATTCCAGGTATAATAATTCAAATGCTCCAGGCATCGCAAAAATTAGCAATAATATAGCCTACTAAAGATTGTCTGCTGGCGAAAATGATGAGAGTGTAAATATTTTTATAATAATACTAAGATTTTCATGAATAATTTAATAATTAAGGCATAATTAAAGCTGTCTACGGTTGCTACATCTTTATTTATGCAGCATCGTATAATTTGTAAAATGAAATGGCACAATTATACTAGCCTATATACATAAGACCTAGTAAACAGCTACATTCTTTAACTTGGACTTTCAATATGAAAAGTTTAAATCGATGAATATAACTGTTTATGGGGCCTTCGGATGTCGAGAAAAGTTCCTAGTATATAAAATATATATGCAGTATATATATATTGAATATCTGCAAACATAACTGCGGAAAAATGCATTATAAACTGCATAATTTAATAATAAGTGTACTATTTTAGAATTTGAATTTTATCGTGTTTATTTATAGCTAGTAGCTAAAGTGTCTTGTATACTAGAGTCCTAAATAATATTTTTTTTAAATCATAGATAATTTTAGCGATATCTCGAGGCGTTAAATAAAAGTAAGATATCGATAAGAACACATAACAATATATATTATATTTATAAATAATGATTAAAGTCGACTCTAAAATAAGTTAAATTTACTTGTACGCTAAGTAACTCATTTATTAATAACATTTATATANATAATAGTAATTAATTTGTACTATCTACTAACACTTATTTTTATTTAATGTTCTGACAATAAAAAAACTACAAAACAATAAAAATTGAATCTCATATGCCAATTCTTATTTATTTATTTATAATCGTTAGACCCATATATAGGCCTATATATATATATATATATTTAAATTAAAAAATGAAAATATAAAAATATTTTTACAATCAGAAAACATGGGAAGTTTTGCTTTATAATTTTATAGCATTCACATTATAAATAACAAGTATTAAAGGTAAATCTTCACGGGAGGGTTTAGAAAACGTCATTGAGGAAAGATTTAATTATTAATAATTATTTTTAAACTTTAAAGGTTGTTGCGCAGTTTTTCGTTTCTTCGGTAGCGCTACAACGAAAACGAGTTTAATAGACAGGAGGTCAAGAAACTAATCGACACTTAAAAATTTCAAACAGCAAAGCACATCGACAACACGCAAACCTACATCGTCTTTAGAGGGAGCAATAAGGGAATATCTACCCTCAGGTTTTAACCCGATAAGGGCCTCGTTAAAAATATTTCTACATTGACAAAATTCGAAGGAAACAACACAAACTTCCTACGAAAAAATTATAAATACAGATTTGCTTAAAAGTCAGTTAATGATTAACTGACTGCTCTAATTCACAAATTTTATTACGTATTCTACGTAGTACAAATTCCACTAATTTTTTTTAACTCATTGTTCTAAATTCAGTTTACAATACGTATTTACAATATATATTTTATTCTATGTGCATCTGGAGCACGCGGAATAAAACACCGTTAACTAACTTTTGGGCTGCTCCGTACAAACACATTCGTTCGGCACTTTTAAACTCTCGGTTCCGCGAACACTAAGAGGGCTTTTGTTCGCACTCGTGGTATGATTCGGCCATCCCTACAACGAGAGCGGAGAGTCCGACTTATTGGAATCTACGTGAATATTTCTGATCCGACCGAGACACGAACCCGAAAGAGGCAAGCTAGTATTTTTATCTTTAATACTTTTATTAAAATGCAATATAAATGACACCGTTAAAACCTGATAAAAATTGCTTTAATGTTCAGACTGTTTTCGTTATTGCTATTCTGTTAGTGTTATTCTACAGGAAAATAAAATTATTCGACAACGAAACTAAACGAAATAAAGATAATAAGCATGCGATATAAAGAGTTGTTATCAGCTAATTAACTTAACTTGGAGTCATTTCTTAACTTATAGACAAATTTCTTTTAAATTCTGTGTAAATCCCGTAATCAATACAAACGAACGATCAAATTTATCTTAAAAATTTACCCTTCTGTTTTATCCTCTTAATTTACCATTAAAAATAATGATAAAATTACGCATAAAGTTAACTTAATAGTTCAATGTGAGCCGTTATACTTGTTTTTTATATAGCTTACAACGATAATTATGAAGATATATGTCAAGTTTAACTCAATTATGCATATGAAGTAATAGAATAAAATCGTTAAAGAAAAACTGTAGATGACAAACTGCATATTTTTCAAATAATAATACGGAATAAAAATTATTGTCGTATTTTTGTAAATATATTTTTTGCCACGTCTAATATTACAATTGCTGCAATACATGACTCGATACAAATCTCCGTTTAAAATATTAGAATAAATCAGTGAAGAATCGTGTTAAGATGCGAAGTGAATCTCGAAGAAGCTTAAAGTTTCGTGTCTTAACGTCAATTTTTTTTCGAAAATAATTTACCGGGGTACAACGTAAGGGAGAAAGTGAGATGCCAGTAACATTTTTGTATTTTATTGTGATAAGAGGTGCTTGTTCTGTCTCCCATTAATCGACACACTATTTGAAAATTTATACAATATTACAGCACTTCTTTCTTTCACGGTATGCATTTTGTGCCTTCGTCTCTTATCAGTTGCCACTTGCCTGTCGCAAATAATACCGATCGTGTTCTTATTCAATACGATTAAAAAATACTGATGAAAAGAAAGAAGTGCTGTAAAATTTTAATATTATTTGAATAAATGGTTTGTAAGTATTACATTATCTGTAATTACACCAAACGCAAAAATAGAAAATACAACTTGGTTCCAAAAGAGAAAATCTGAGAGAAGTTAATCACAATGCATGTGCAAAGCGGTGCCCACTGATACAAAAAGTGAGGAAGATGTTAATTGCTAAAACGGACCATGGCATACAGTAATATACGAAGTTATAAAAATAGAATGTTAAGAATAGTTCAGATAAACGATCTATTAGTGGTTCTTTCGCACTGTGTAAAACACTAGAGAAAGTAGACACTTACAGAAAAATTCCAATTTCAAGCATTAGAAAGCTAATAAGGAATGAAACAAATAAAGAGTGGCAAGATAGATGGTCGAACACTAATAATGGACGACATACGTTCTGCCTTCTGCCAAGTATTGAAAAACGAATAAAAGATTTACCATGGATTTCGGTTGACTTTCTAAGCAGCCAATTATATACTGGACACTGCAACAGTAATGAGTACCTAAAAAGAATTGGCAGAAGACATACTGCAGCTTGCGACTGCGGTGAAGAAGAACAGAATTTAAATCACCTATTCTTTGACTGCTATAGATACGAGAGAGAAAGAACAGAACTTTTCTTACTATACCAGCAGTTCTGTAATATACCCAACCCAGACTTACACAACCTAATACAAAACAAAAATCTTACTCAGGAACTTTTAGCGCGAATCGGATGTAGTGTCGATGCGCACATCGATTGCAATAAACTCGTTGTGCAAACGTAGCAATGTCATTGTTCTTCATTCGTCCGTTTTTGTACGAATCGACAAACAGCGAGTGACGAAAGTGAGTTGGAGAAACCAACGATTCGATTTGCATACATTGACGCAAAACTAGACGTAAAAGAACGCATTAGCAGGAATCGAACCCATGCCTCCAAAGACACTGGAGCCTTAAACCAGCACCTTAGACAGCTCGGCCACCCTACCGACTGCTTGCATCCTTACAAAAATTTTAACTGTGTACGCTGACTGACACTTCGAAAACATAAGGGATAAAGTTCTCCTATAGTAACCAAGCCTTTGCCACAGAAATTGGCTACGAGTAATTAATTTCCTGCGACTATGTGGTCTCGGCTTTGTTCCATTCTATAGGGGTGATTTGCTAATTATGACTCAAATTCACGATCGGATATATTTCGTTCTATTTGTCAAATATAAATCAAATTTTGAAAACTGGTATAATTCGCTTTTCTTTGCATTCTAAGAACGTTTGAGTTCGAGTGTTCTAAAAGTGAAAGCAGCAGTTGCGAGCGAAACTGATGTACACACCAAACTTCTTTGCGATGAAAGTTTTCTATCCCGCGATGTTGTAAAAGCTTTCAAGAAGAATTGAATTGAAGTTTTCCAGTCTACATGTATCTGAGTTTTTAGTAACAAAACGAAAAAGCGACAAGCGAATCCTTCTGGTGAGTTACACCCAACTTTTCGAAGGGCTCGCAAATCTCGGAGTAAGGATAAGATAAGGAAAGTTAGGAAATGATTAGAAAAGAAAATTTATCTAGACAGAGGACCATTGCAAAAGGTCTGGGTATATCTCAGTTCACAGTTAACACCATTATACACAAAGATCTGCAAGCAGCTACCAAAAAAAGTATCTGAACATCGCCTCACATCTGCGCACAAATAGAACCGAAAGACTAACGCAAGGAAGCTCTACGAGAGGCATCTGGCTGGAGGAAAAAGCGAGTACGTGGCAACTCTGGATGAAACGTATATATATATATATTTTTTTTTTTTCGAGTTCCATTGAAGTAATTAAGGTATATATACCTTGATTACTTTAATGGAACTCGAAAAATTCTATACGTGCAGCCCGGACAGGAAGTGCCAGAAGAATGGCTTGTCAAATGTCACGAAAGATGGCCCGAAGGATTTATGATTGTTGGAGAAATGACGGGCCGGGGAACACTTCCTCTTATCACAGTGCCAAAAACTGTGAAAGTTAACGCTAATTAATATGTGGAGAACATTTTGAAACCATATTTGGAACGTGAAATTCCAAATCTGTATCCTGAAGAAAAAGCCAAAGTGACTCTTCACTATAATAAAGCTTCTAGTCACACAGCTACATATAAAACCGCTTATCTCCAAAAGATGAAGGCTGACGATAGATCAAACCACATTTTTGCAGCGGACATATCCACCAAAGCACCCGACATCAGCCTCATAGATTTATTTGGATTTGGTTTCCTGAAGTAACGTCTTTTTCTTCGTAATGCTACATTAGATGGTATTTGAAAAGTAATTCAACAGGAGTGGTAAACAGTATCAACCGAAACTTGCAAGAAGGTCTTCGAATCGTCGAAACGGCGATGTCGTGCTACGAGCCAACGAGATGGAAAAGGTATCGAGCAGATAAGGACAATTCATCGACGGGTGCTTCGTGAAAGAAACTAAGCGAACAAATTAATCACGATTAACAAATCATTCTCTGTAAACTAATAAACTAATACTTGTAATTAGCTACTTTAGCAGAAGTTTTGCTTAATTAAATGGTTTTAAAATGGTTGATTTTGCGACTAGCTACTTCTGTTAATTGCAAAAAATAAAACAAATTTATACAAAATATTAAAGGTTTTTTTAAGGTTGAAATTTCTAATATAGAGAGTCCGTTCAAAAGCTTAAATTCTTAGTTCTTTTATATTTTTAGGAAGTGTAGTAGTAGTAGTTAGTTATTTTCTTTTAGGAAGACAGGAGAGGAAGCAACCGGTTAAAAGTAGTAGCGATAGTGACAGCGGCAGAGAAGAGAAATCGAAGCAGAATGTTGGCGCTTGCACAATTGCATCTACGCCTGCACATATTGCTGTTTTAAGTGCATCGAGTGGATCTTCGCTACCAACTGGTTCTGGCGCACAGGATCAAACGTATTTTTATAATGATGTGGGTTGGACTTGGTTTAGTACGACCTCATCTCAAAACACGGAAGTTTTAAAACACTGTTGGTCTCATAGTTCTTGAAATATAATAACAGTTGGAAGAAAACCTGTTAACAATAAAAAATCTTACGAGCGATCTTCCCTTCGTAGAGCGATACAGTATATATTACGTAAATCACTAAGCCAGTGAAGATAATACTATATATACCGAATACAGTTTAAACAGCATTATCTTCCTCGGCTCAACGATTCGTTCGTTTATTTAATGACACGAAATATTTGACTAGAAATCGATTCCATACAGAAAAAAAATGCAACAAAGCGTCAAAAAAAGGTATGGGAAAAATCCGAAATCTCGAAGAAAATATTTTACGCTCTACATCAGCGTTTATCCTCGATTCCTCGCAGAATGTCATAAATCGGTAATCTTACGGCCGAGGTGTACGGTAAAAGCGTAAAGACACCAGTCTTCCGCTCCGGTAATCCGGGTTCGAATCCATTATTGGAATGAATTGAAAACGAGAAGAAAAGAAAAAAAAAAAGATTATCGTTGTAATTACTTACGCGCGACTCACTTTATCCGAGTTCAATAAAAATGATACCAATGGATTTCAAACCATCATTTTAGCCACTTTATTTTAATTCGTGTGACACAATCGTACTTTTATAATTTACCGAAACTTTGAATAAGTTATCGATTATCGGGAAATTTTGCGCTAAAGGCTTTGTCGCGATAACTTGGGATTTCGAGAAGTCGAGAATGAAACTCCACGGTTATACGAAACAAAACTAAAAATAGTGTTTATGAAAAGTTTGTTTTAATTCTGGAAAATTTAAAATACACAAAAAAATTATAACATGTTAAAATATTAAAAATATATACAAAAATTGATAAAGTTTTGCATCGATTCGAATCGCAATTCTCTGCTTTTCCCGGAGGCGCAGGATAAACAAATTGAAATTTCTGTATACTTCTACATCAAATTTAAATTAATCGGGTCTGTATATATATTATTTTATGTTTAATTTTTTAAATGTGTATATTTGTTTATTTTCTAAGGGAGATGGCAACGCGTTTGGCGGGCGGTAGTTTGAATGTTATTGTTTTGTAGATCGATCGATTATATCTTATTTCCAATTACTTTTTTTTCGGTATTAATATTTGAGTCGGGTTACAATGTGTTGGAAAGTTATACCTTGTAATTTCCAAGAATTGAATTTAGACATCACGTTAACTTGCGGCCAGTCTTTCAGGTAAATTTTGTTTTGGTACTAATATTAAATATGGTCGAAGTATACCTAGGTAACGCCAATGGTGGCGCTTCGGTTAGGTTAGATTAGATATTTAGGTTTACATATTTGAACTGAGGGGACCGAGACGAGTTCAACGGTACCGTACTTTTGGACCGGAGACCAAAAATAAGAAAGTTATCTTCCAGAGGGATAGGTTAGGTTTGTTGGACAAGCCGCGAAAGCGGCGCGTAGTACTAGCCGACCGCGAGCGATTGCGAGCGGGTCGTCGGCTGAGGGACCCGAAAAGGACTTAACTCCAACTACGGACGATCGGTGCGCTCGTAGATCAACGTCTGCCTCTGCTGAAGGTATATATGGCCGACTTGCCGGACTGTCCGTTAAACACGCGATAGGCTTAGTGGAGAGAGCGACGCGACTCCCGATCATTGATCGATCGCCGGGAAAAAGTAGGGTACCGTTGAACTCGTCTCGGTCCCCCCAGTTCAAATATGTAAACCTAACCTAACTGAAGCACCACTATTGAGGTTACTGAGGTATACTTTAACCTTAAATATACAATTTAGTATAGAATTTAAAAATCTTATTTGTGTACGCCAATTAAGGATTTAAGGACGAAATGGTATGGCTCGATTCGAACTCCGGACGATGCGGTCGGGACCTTAACGGAGCCGTAGAGCGTACCCGCGGAAGGAAAAAGTCAAAGGAACCGCACCTCTACGTGTGACCCTTTGCGAGATATTGCGTTCCTCCCAAATTACTCTATGTTATCGCTTGTAATTGTCCGCGTCTTGGCACCGTACGTAGTCGTGTGTCTTGTTGCGGTTTTGTATCATTTTTCTTTTATGTACTTGCGAGCGCTACGTTGGCCTCTATATCTAGACTTATTACGCTGTCGTGACGGTGTGAGAAGTCGAAGAATAAAGAGGCCGACGGAGTGCTCGCCAGTATATGCCGAGCTAGACGATAGTAATCTTCCTTTTCTTTCGTGGCATATTTTTTTATCACGCTTGTATGTAACAAATAATTCTTGCAATCCTACGATGACGGGCATTACGGTAGAAGTTACTTTTGGGTACTTTGTTCGTATTTATGCGTGTAAATAAAAGATCTAAAAGTAACTTCTACCACTACAAATGACTTTTAAACAAATCTAATGCACGTGCTTTAATTAAATACCGTATTATACTTTACCATTTTTATGATGGAAAAGTGCATCCGAACGATAAATGGTCTGGTGTCGAAATGTAACCTTTAACTGTAATAAATTTGTATTACGACAGACTTAAAAAACAATGATTTAATCTAAAATTATTTATGATCTGAAGTGTTTTGAAAGATTTAGTTATTGTATTTCCATTATGAAAAGTATAAATGATTTAAGATTCCTCATTTTAAATATGAAACTATTTAGTTATTTAGTATAAAATATTTTGTATTTCTACAATGGTATTCTACGATAAAATAAAATATATAAATAATGTATTTCAATTTACCCACCGTTAAAGGTGCATTAATTTGGTCGGTTTTTTTTATGTAACTTTATTTACAATTTTTCTAAATTAAATGTTTAATTGGGACTTGGATTAACTGTTCGAGTAGGACGTAACTATGATAAAATGTAAACAAAATCTTATCTGCTTAAAATTTTTCGGTATTTGTCTACTTTACGTTTAAAAAAGCAAAGTTGGAAAACAAGAATTTCTCGATGTAAATTTACTTTAAATAACATTTTATTGTTTTTTACAAAGTTAAACGGAATAATTTACAAGTACTACTTAAAATGTCCTCCGAGATACGATTGCATAACTGATATTTTGGTGGGCCAGATCTCGAAAACAAAGTGCAATTTGAAAAATGCAGAGAATTTTAGGCTGGTATTTCACTTTAGAAGCTATCTATAAAATATTGCATAGGTGTTTCCTTATGTCTCTTATCAGTGAATATGGATGTTTTTCTAGTAAAGTTTGAAAATTCTTAGTTGTAAACTTTATGAATAATAATTTATTAGATGAAAAACATGCAAATCATTTGTATATTTTATTTTTTAGATGGAAAAGAGCAGAAAGTGGAGAGTGGGTGAGTGTTTTTTCAAATGTTGTATGGATGTTAAAACAAGATAAAGATGGAAATCTCAATTATAAAGCTTACAACTGCAAGAAAAATACAGATTGTCAGAAATCGAAACGAAGAAAGTTGTATTTAAAGGATACAGTTGCAAGGAACCTTGATGGAAATTATTCTGATACGGATCACGAAAACATGTTAAAAGAATATTTTCAATTGAAAGTTAACTTGACGGATTTATATCGAGATTGGAGTGAAAAAGATGACAAATTTAATAATATTTCCAAAATCTTTAATGGAGTTAGAATTCTTAAACAAGATCCTGTTGAAAATTTGATATCTTTTATATGTTCATCTAATAATAACATACCAAGGTAAATTAAGAATTAATATATTACAATAATCTAGTGTTAATTCGAGTAATCAACAAAGCACTAAAATTTTAGGAGCTTGGAGGATTTGAAAAAAATATTTATTTCATCAGAATAAATATCAGAATTTTTATAAATATATTTTATGTCATCTTTAGATTATTTCTAGACTATTAAAAGTTTTAGTATTTTGATTAATTATTTTACAACAAAGTCGTATTTTACTAGAAAACTGATAGCATTAATTCAATACAGTGTTTAATGTAGCCTACCTATACATTTCTTCTTTAAGTCAAAGTTAACATAAAGTAATATTGTCATCATAGTTTATTAAAAGTCAAAACACTCATTTATAACTACAGACAATGAATTTTGTCTTACAACACAAAAGGTTATTTAAAATTTTTCACTTTACAGATCGTCCACAGCAACAGCCCACCTAGTAAAACGCCTTGGATCGCGGCTTTGATGTTGCTTTAATACAGGAACCCTAAACCACTGATAGGGTCCTTGGTATTCCTGGTAGTTTTGACTGTATTCATCTAGGTGTACAGTTGGCTATTGTTAATATTTATTATTAATTCAAAAAAGGAAGAAAACTCAATTATTTTTAATGTAAAATAAACATTATTTTTAATAACTTGAATGTTTTGATGTTGTTTGTAACTTGGAATATCTTGTTAGGAGTATAAAGTACTGGGGTTGGATGTCACGCCAACAATTATCTCAATCAATACTTCTTCCAAAACTTCAGACTATGAGGCGTTAAATATAATTAAACATATTTTACGTCGAAAGCGCTCGCAAAAATAAATTATTTTTAATTATATTTAACGCCTCATAGTCTGAAGTTTTGGAAGAAGTTTTGATTGAGAACTTGGAATATCATATTTCAATTTACATACTCTGATTTGTTTGTCATTTTCCTGAAGATGATATTTTGAAATATTGAAAACATTTGAGTTATTATTATACTGTAGTATTATTTTTTTTTATAATTATATAATTATTAATAGCAACCTGCAGGAAGACACATTTTCACACAAAGTTATTACATTAGCATATTATAAATAGTAACTTATAAATCAGTTACAATTGAGTGTACAAAAAGAAAAAATATCTTTATGAATGATGTTAAATAGTAAATTAAACAATGTAACATCATCATCATGGAGAGAATTATCCAAAATAAAGTATAACAAAAAAATAAACTAAAAAAAACTCATTTATAACTAAAAATTTAGCAATAATTTGCTAAATAATGGATAGTATCCCAAACTACACAGGTACAGCTCACTTATATAGTAAAATATAGTGCCACCAAAAATCACAAGTTGAAGAATGACACCCAGGCAATGATATAATATTCCAAAACTAGAAATTTGTATTTAATAAATGCAAAAAATTTCCACATGAAGTGATCTTAACAAAAAAAAATTTTTTCACAAAATCAGAGAAAGTGACACATTTAGTTATAGTATGCAAAATGTCCAATTTTTGATCACCAGAACAATAGAGAGAAATTTGTTGTTTATGATTTAATGAAAGCTCAGGGAGACACACCTTATCTATATTATAATAGATACAACATTATAAAAAGAATAGTCTAAATCTTTATACCAACTACTGTATTATATAAACTATTATGGTCTTCTCAAACTGCACTTAAAAATAACCACTTTTTACTAACCTTTAACATGCAGTCTTTTTTATTAATGTAATCTAACATTTTCAATCACATTAATTGATCTTCATCAGGATTGAATAAAGAATTTTTGAATTTATGATGAATGAAACCGATTAAAGAACGTTTTAAGTTTTAATTCTTTCTCAGTGCTTATTGCGTAAGTCCAAAAATAATTATAGACTTTGGATTGATAGTGTACAAATACACACATACACTAACACATAAAAATACAAATTAAAAAGAATAAAGAAATAGATGATATAACTGGCTTCTACTAATGTCTGTCCGTGTATTTTTCTTTATGCTTTTTCCTTTATGCTGATACGTTCATAACGCACCTGCTTGCCATCCTACGGATATTTTATATGATTCTTTGGTGTTTATAGCCTTTCCTGCTGGACTGCTCTTATGAATATGCCAGGCTTCTGCATATTTAATATGTGTCATGTCTTGCACCTTATGTATTATTTCTGCTCTTTCTCATTTCACTGATACCTCAGTTGGGTCTGCTATAATGTATGTCGCTAAAGCTGTGATGGGAGCTTTAGCGATATACATTATAGCAGACCCAACTGAGGTATCAGTGAAATGGGAAAGAGCAGAAATAATACTAAGGTGCAAGATAATAATCTTTCATAATCTGAATTATGAACAACTTCAATTAAATCATTTAAAAAGAAACTAAAAAGTACTGGGGCACATAACAACCTGTCTGACTCCCTTGCCTGTAAACAAATCATCATAACTAAATTTATCTCATTTTGAACCTATTCTGATATTAGAGGTACAGTACAATACAATTTAGATGATAATGAAACAAATTTGAAATTAATGCTGTAACACAGACATTTTCTCCATAATAAATCCCTCTCCACACTGTCAAATGTTGACAAAAGATAAACAAAAATCACACCTTATGATGCTTTCTGATTAAAGTCTTTTGGATCAAAGTATGTACTGAGTAAACTAAAGATATTATCTATTGCTGAATAATTTGATCTAAAATCAGCTTGATTTTCATATATTATGTTCCTTTAACCACCTTAATAATCTAAAATAACAAATTTACAAAAATGACACACAATTTGAAATGCTCTATAATTTTTTGGAACCAATCCAGAACTACTCTTATATAGTGGAACTGATGTAGAGCTTTTCCATTCATCTAGTATAACTCCAGTATTCAAAACCTTATTAAACAATTCATCAAAAAGAGAAACAAAGAGTCTATTTTCCAAAATTCCATGGGAATTTATCTAAAATCCTTGTGCCTTTTCCCATTTTAATTTATAAATCACATTTCTTAACTCATGCTGTGAAATATTTAAATCTAAAATTTTATTTGTCCAACACCTGCAATCATTAAATATAGTTATATCTACTCTATATGGAAATATTGTTCCAAATAGCATATATTGATAAAAATGGTCAAACCAATCCCTCAAAAATATCCCAGGTAACTTATATCTAGTTTGGATTTTAAAAAACTTCCAAAAACATCTATTATCCTTGAAAAACACTGATGACAATTGTATTCTAGGAAAGAAAAAAAATTTTTTTTTGCTAAACATTATTTTTATCAGACAATGATACATAAGAAATGTCCTTCAGTGAGAAGCCAAATTAGTTCTACAAAATGCCAATCAAGCCTAATTTTTAGCTCTTATCGATAATCAACATTCTGTCAAACTAGGTAAATTTACCATTGTCATCAGCAGACCTAAAATTCATTCCATATTTAACAGCAATCTGAACAACAATTTCTTATAATGTACATAAAATAATATTTGAAGAATTTAATTTCACACAAAACTTTAATAGTGTAATGTGTAACATTGTTCAAGATTTTTCTCCATTTCAAATGTAACAATGTATTAAAACACTGTCTTACACAAACAGAGATTGTGCACGTTTGACTTGACTGATGAACTTTGAAACAGGTCTGTATATGCTGCTAAGTTATCTAGCAACATGAAAATACCAATTAATGATGTGTTAAGCTGCACAATCATTAAATAAAAAAATTAGTACACTTACTTTTGGGATAGACCATGTATTACAACTAAAGGTAACATTAGGTATAACCTTAACATTAAAATATGAATTAATAAACAACATCCAACCAGTTTTCAATCCCACTGTATTAGACTTTAAACGCATCACTGATAATACAAGTATAGTCTTTCAAAATATCCAAATTAAGCCAATGGAAAATTGAAGACAACCAAGTTTCAGATAGAACTATCTAAAAATTCAATAAATTCTTGTAGAAAAATCTAGTTTGATCAGGGGTTCCAGAACAGTTCCAAGAAACCACAGAGATAAATTGATTTGTTAGTTACTATGAAGATATAGGAATCACTTTTCCAACACACTTGTCCAATTTCTATTTAATTCTATCTACAATTATTTTATAATAGTATACTAAACGAATAGTTTGAGTACCCTCTAATTTTTTTGATTACCAAATGTTCTCAATTTGTATCTGATTTCTCTAATACACTGCAAACAATCATTAATTGAATAAACAATTAAATGTAAATTATATATACATTTAATTGTTTATTCAAGAGAACCACTTCCTTAAAACAAGCAGCTTGTCAATAAAAGAACCAAACTATCATACTATTAAACTAGGCTTATCTCCAATTTTCAATGCATTGTATGTTAAGAAAGATTAGAGTATATATCAAAAAAATAATCAATCAACTTTACTATTAAGAAATGCACACAATCTCAAAAAAACATACAGTACATCCCTTTACTCATATCAAAAGTCTTTGCTTATAGAAGTTGATAGATTTCATCAATGTGATAATTGCACTCAGATCTAGCTCTACTGCTGACTTTCTCATTAATAATTGGAGAAAACAATTTACTCTTCATATCCTACAACTTTCCAAATAATCAGAAAGCACTCACCTAAAATGCAAAATATTTAGCAACAGTTTGTGACATAATGGACAGTCTCCCAAATTGCACAGGTATAGCTTCACTTATATAGTGAAGTATAGTGTCACCAATAATCCACAAATTGAAATATGACATTAATGCAATGATATAAAATTTCAAAATTAGAAACTTGCATTTAATAACTCCAAAAAATTCTCAAAAAATAATCTGAATACCAAACATTTCTTCACAAAAATTGGAAAAAGTGATACATTTAGTCATAATGTATAATAAATGTATTCTTGATCTCCAGGACAAATTTTCTCATTTATAATTTAATGAGATGCTCAACAAGTTACACCTTATCCATAAATAAAAAGCAAAAATTTTAGCAATATTTAAATATTAATTAAATAAACAAAATAATAGGTATTCTCCCCAAGTTATTAAAATGAAAAATATTGAAAAAAAGGAAAGAAAAACACCAAAAAACTGAGTTTTTCTTTCCCTTTTTTAGTAAAAATTTGTAGTGTATGCAAGAAGGATAGTAAAAATACTTTATTATAATTAATATTTATTTATGTGTTTGTATTTTTAAAAATTTGTTCTATGATTTTTAACTGGGTATTTTAAGTAATTGTTGTACTGGGGGAGGCACTTATCGTTTACAAGACCACCTTTTTTTTTTTCAAAAAAAAAAAAAAAACTATAAATGGCAAAACAGTAGTGTTTCATAACTTGAAATTTTAAATTTAAATATTATTTTTTTAGTAATGTATAATACATATTTAAAAAATTAATGATTCATCAATTTTAATTTATTTAATTAAACTAACAAAAATTACATGATAGAAAGAAAACTTATATTTTTTATTAATAGGATAACCAGTATGGTAGAAAAATTATGTTCCCATTACGGTGAAGAAGGATTGGAAATAAATGACAAAATATTCTACACGTTTCCTTCTTTAGAGAAATTAGCCGAAGCTAAAGTGGAAGGAGAATTGCGTAAGTTAGGATTTGGCTATCGTGCAAAGTATATTAATCAGACTGCAGCTCATATTACTAAAAATGATCCCAACTGGTTAATGTCTCTCAGAAATATCTCTTATGAAGATGCACGGAAGGAATTATTACAGTTACCTGGAGTAGGTGGCAAGGTTAGTCATATTTTCCAATTTATAACAAAATTTGTTTTTACTTGTTTATTTCAAAATAAAAATGAACAAAATTTGGTACCATGTTAAAATCAAAAATTAAACAGATAGTTAATTTAAAGAAACTAAAAATATATTTATTCAAAAACATTTTCAGCCATTTTTCTGATCATCTTCAAATTACAAACACATTGAACAATGTAAAATAAAAATTCATAACAAATAACAACTGTAAAAACAATTAGAATTATGTAAGAGTTTAAAATTTTAAAATATGCAAATAAAACATTGATGATAAAACAATGAAACTAGATGTTTTTTTAATAGTATTAATGTATTTTATATTAAAAATTATTATTATTACAGTTTTCTATTAATGATGAACTATTTAAGAAGAAGATGGTAAAAATAAAATAGTTCAATAGATGTTTTTATAATTTGAAACAACCTATTTATTCTGTACGTAGTTCTAACTTAGACTACGATAAATAAGAAATACTTTAATTTTTAATTCAGGTGGCAGATTGTGTATGTTTGATGTCATTGGATAAAAGTGAAGCAGTACCAATAGATACTCATGTTTGGCAAATAGCTACAAGAGATTATCTCCCTCATTTGAAAACAAAGAAAACTATGACTGATAAAATTTACTTGGAGATTGGTAAGTTTTTATATTAAATATTTCAGTTTAATATTAATTTATCATTATGAGATTATCCCATAATCTGAATTAGTCTATCTAAATTTTAAAATACAAAATTTACATGAAACAATAGAATTGAAATTTAACATATAAATTGCTTAATTTCTTTTAAAATTTTATCTTCATTTTACACATTAGAATCTGTGAAAACAATTCATTAACTGTTCCATTTGTTTTCATTGATTGAAATTACAGATAATTAGTCACAGAAGATTATATTTAATACTCTGTTGCTGATATAGGAATACTTGAATAAATTAATTTGTATTTAAAAATTTGTTTTAATTTTTACATTAATTCTAAGCTGTTTGAAAAGAATATAAGATTTTAAACAGAAATAAGCTTTTGAAAGTTACTTTAAATTTGTATAATAAATAAGTATTCATGTTTCTGTTGTATTTATTTAATTTTATGTCAGTTTTTATAAAACAGGGAATATAATTTATAATCCAGGAGTATTGCTTCTATGTTTAAAAATAAAAATGAGAATTCTTTAGGGAACATTTGCAATTTAATCAGTAGAAAATATTAAGTTATTGCCATATTTATTTAAGAATTTTACAGTTATGTTATTATATCGTTTTTTAAAAATTAATATTGAAAGATATAAGGATGTAGAACCTAATAAATTTTAATTTTAAAAAATCTCAGTTATGAGTAGATTAGTAGCAGTGTTAGAGAAATATAACATAACATACAAGGTTGAGACTAATCATACTGAAAGAGTGTAGAGTAATGTAGCCCTGTGCCAATAGTCATTCTGCCAGGTGACATTTGCATCTACCATGCATTTTACAAAATGGTATCACCCATATCAAACTACACCAGAATTGAAAAGTGAGCTATTATTTGATTTTTGACAGCCAAAGGCATTAGATCTAATTAGATCCATTATATGTTATATGCACAGTATGGAGAGTCATGCTTGTCACTACTAAAAGCTTGGGTTCAAAAGTTTATGTTGCTCATTGTCTATGTTTATTTGGCTTTTTGAACTTTTGAATCTATTTAACCTTATATGTTACATTATTTTTCTTTGGCAGTGTTACAAACCTTGTTTATTGAATCTGCCTTGTATATATCTTTATTAATTTAAAAGCTGGCATATATATTATCCCTTAATTACTCTTTCAATCACTATATCAGTGTATTTCTATTAATAGGACTTATCATACTGGTGTATAAGATTACAGCCTCACAGTTACACAAATTAAAATTGTTTTATTTTCAATTACAGTAATTTTGATTAAATTAAGGACATAGATGCATATTAATTATATTATCCCTTTTTTATAATTATAAATCTAATAATTATATTCAATTCACTTTGTAGGAATCAGTAATTATTAATTGATCCTAAAAGGCAAGTTTGATATATTGTTTTAGCTATATAATTATCATTATTAATTATTTTACATATGCATTATTTAAGTTTAACTATTATAATTTTATGAAATACAGTATGATCATATAATTATTACAGCATTTGGAAAATAAATGCTTTTTTTCTCTAGTCAAATTTTATTTGAATTTTTTCTTTATTTTTTGGTTATGTATATTTGGGTATATTCTATTTAGAGATTTTCAGCAAATTACTCTATTTTTATTTCAAAATTCTTAAAGGATACACCAAAATTAATATCTAGTTTTAAGGATCAGTTTTTTGGTATTAATTTAATAACATAATACATTATAATTTAAATAACTATTGTCTGGGAATTGTCTGGAACAAGCCAGGCACTCAAAACTTGTACAAGAGAGTACAGACAATTCAAATGGGGTCAGAAAGTATAAAAATAGAGAAAAACATTAAATATTTAGGGATTACACTTAACTTTAAGTTTCTTTGGACCATACATATTGAGAACATTTGTAAGAAAACAGGGTTAATCTTTCAGATACGCACCCAATTATAAATAATATTAATACTATGCTACAAAATTCAAATGGTCCCTTAATTGACTGAGAGGACACCAGGGAAATATTGGCAATGAAAGAGCCGATGAATTAGCAAAGAAGGCAGCCACCAACCAAGAAAACACCATAACATACAGCAAATTACCACCTGTGACAGGATTCAATGGTATAAAATACTATATTTTAAAAGAATGGCAAATGTTCTGGGACAATTTCCATAATGAAACAACTTACTCATACTTACCAGACATTAAAAGTATCTACAAGTTGAATTGGCTTGAAATTGATCACAATACAACCCAATTTATAACGAACCATGGCTGCTTTCAAAGCTTCAACACAGGTTCAAAATTACTGATAGTGATAAGTGCTCTATTTGTGACAATACTGATAGAAGTGACCACTACCTGTTTGACTGCTCTATAGTCAAAAAAGAAAGGAAGGACTTACAGCTAATTTTAAGCTACAAACATAAATTGGCCATGTAATAAAAGCCTTCTCCTGCAAGACAAAGAAATCTACAGGTCCTTCAAAACTCTTATAGACTTATATTTCAAATGGACCTTAGTGCAAAAATTATACTGAACATTGTTGCTTTCTGGGAAGTTACCCAGCCCTTTATTGTGTTAAGTCCCATAGTGACTGAGTCCACTTTCCCCCACACCATTCATTTACTGTTACATGCATTTAACATTTTTTTTTGTAGAATAATGACTGTATGCAGTTTACCACCCAGTTGTGCTAAGTGGTACTGGGTATGTACAGTACTGTACATATCACTTGTACCTGATTAATAAAAAAAAAGTACTTCCCAGGAAAAAATTTAAGGTGAATGACCTGTGTTATTAGTGTCTACTCCATTTTCCCTTACAATCTGTTAGTTTGACAAGAAAATAATACTCGTATTATAACATTCAATAACATAATAATTCATATTCCAGTTATTTTTAAAAATAATAATAANTAGATCAAAGTGCCTTCATACTATAAGATACAATAGACCAAGAACAACTCTAATCTGGTCAATGTGATTTTGCTTTTACAGTAACACATTTTCAGTTGTCACCTTATATATGGACTATCTCTTTTTTTCTCTCATTTCATAAAATATGATTGGGTTTTGGAATTGCAAGATTTGGCTACGAGTAGCCGATTGAGATATTTGTAGGGCTCTAGGCTACTACTTTCTGGGCCACTTTAAAGATAATTTGACTACATAACGAGAAATTCTGCTTTACTGTTTATAAAATCTATCTTCTGACCTGTGAGGTTCTCACCAGACATGTGCTGTTTACCAACAGTTTATTAATATTATTATTATTATTAGTGGATAGTCAATTGATAAGAAGTTTCAGCAGTATAAAATATAAGTTTTGTAAATTAAATTGTATTTATAATACTAAAACCATTAAATTTTTAAAATTATTCATGAATTACACTTTGTAATAAATTTGAAATGTGTAATAAAAGATATTCATTCATTCTATTAATTTTAAATATTTGTCATTATTTATTATTATTGTTATGAGGGTCATTCTAAAAGAAAAGAACGTTTTGATCTGACAAGCCATTCAGTTCTCCTACCACCCTCAACTGCCACATCATGAACCTTCCCATGTTTTCATGCCAGTCTTATGCTAACAGCGAGCCACAATGATCAGTGTGACTTTGAAATGTGTGACAAAATTAAAGATCCCGTCAATTGTGAGGTTCGTAGTGTAATACGCTTTTTGAATGTGAAAAAAGTCCGCCCTATCAAAATTTACAGACAGATAACAAAGGTTTATGGTAATGTGAAGAATGAAGCTTCAGTTCAAAACAAATGGTAGGGATTGTTGTCCAGAGGCATTGTGCTTCTTCAGGATAATGCACGTCCACATGCTGCTGCATTGACGAAGAACTTGCTTCACTAGTTTAAGTGGGAAGTTTTTGAACATCCTTCTTATAACCCAGACTAGGCTCCAAATGATTACATCTTTTCCCAAATGTCACTATGGAAGTGACAATGAACTGAAAGAGGCCATTAATGACTGGTTCAAGAACTTGGCGGTAACTGAGTGTGCAGAAGGCATAGAAAAGCTGATGATATGCTATGACAAATGTTTAAATTTGTATGACAACTATGTAGAAATATAGCTAAGGTGTCATATGTGTTGTAAAATAAGTTTTGTTTCATTATCTTAAATAAAAATATCTAGAGAAACAAACGTTCTTTACTTTTAGAATCACTCTCATATATAATGTTATTTTATTTTAGTGTTAATATAAAATATTTAAATTTCTCTGTTGCAAGAGGCAACACTGGAGAGAGCGACACATAAAGAAACAAAAACTTTTAATAAAATGATAACAAAAATCATTAATATATCTTTAATAATAAATACCTAGCAGTAAAATGAACATAAAACATATTTTTGAATACTTTCAATAGCAATCTTTAGGTTTAAAATGATTAATTCCAAAGTTATAATTTACATATTACAATTAAAGTTATATTCAAAGAAGTAAAGAATGGAATGTGCATACAAGTTTAAAGTTAGGAATAATAAAGAATTAACAGAGTGTAAATACGATTTAAATTATGATTAAAGTAAAAATAAATATGAGATGAGAATTAACTTTATACTTCAGTTCTAGCTTCAAATTTTAAATTTGTGTGTGCATTCTGTTAATTCTTTTCACATAATAACTGATTCTGCATTTTAATTTTAAATTGAAAATTTCTACTCTCATTAGTTGAAAACATTTGTATTTTTGTTCATTTTATTGCTAGTTATTCAAGATTTTGTTTCTTTGTAAATACTGTATTTAAAATTTTTTTGAATATTTTTGCAAGATGTCTGGTAATATAACTTTATAAATAAAATAATTATAGACACTTAAATTTATTTCTGAAAATATTTATAAATCTTAAAATTGTACTTGCATCATTAATTTATTTTGATATTTTTAAAGTAAATGTCTTAAACTTTCTTTTATAGGTAATTTCTTCAGAAATCGATTTGGTAAATATGCAGGATGGGCACATTCTGTAAGTAAAAAATGAAAATTCAATTAATGATAATATTTTTACTATAAAAAAATTGAATATTAATATGAAAACCAGTTAAAAATATCAAACTTAAAAGAATTAGGTAATACAGAAAATCATCATTAATTCAAACTCAGTTTGAAATCAAATCATTTATTCAAACTGGTTTGAAATTCCATTAGTTTGTAACTGTGCTTTTGTCCTGGCTGGGGTATAGAGATTTATACATTAAGGAATTTGATTAGTTCAAAATACTGCTATTTTGTAATTCAAAGTGAAAATTCTGTCCAAACTGCAATATGAGTATGTTAACTTGTTCATTTAGATCAAAGTGCCTTCATACTATAAGATACAATAGACCAAGAACAACTCTAATCTGGTCAATGTGATTTTGCTTTTACAGTAACACATTTTCAGTTGTCACCTTATATATGGACTATCTCTTTTTTTCTCTCATTTCATAAAATATGATTGGGTTTTGGAATTGCAAGATTTGGCTACGAGTAGCCGATTGAGATATTTGTAGGGCTCTAGGCTACTACTTTCTGGGCCACTTTAAAGATAATTTGACTACATAACGAGAAATTCTGCTTTACTGTTTATAAAATCTATCTTCTGACCTGTGAGGTTCTCACCAGACATGTGCTGTTTACCAACAGTTTATTAATATTATTATTATTATTAATTATCATTATTAATTATTTTACATATGCATTATTTAAGTTTAACTATTATAATTTTATGAAATACAGTATGATCATATAATTATTACAGCATTTGGAAAATAAATGCTTTTTTTCTCTAGTCAAATTTTATTTGAATTTTTTCTTTATTTTTTGGTTATGTATATTTGGGTATATTCTATTTAGAGATTTTCAGCAAATTACTCTATTTTTATTTCAAAATTCTTAAAGGATACACCAAAATTAATATCTAGTTTTAAGGATCAGTTTTTTGGTATTAATTTAATAACATAATACATTATAATTTAAATAACTATTGTCTGGGAATTGTCTGGAACAAGCCAGGCACTCAAAACTTGTACAAGAGAGTACAGACAATTCANGCCACAAATATTGAAGTCGTAATATCACTAGAAAAGCGTTTAAAGCACATAAAATCATATTAAAATATATAAATTTACAAGTATGTACTGTATTTAAAGTACATGCATTCGTAAATTTAGATTACTTTTTCTGTACTATATTAAAAACTAAAATTTATTTGTTTGTAAGCTTAAAATAGATTCTTATTAGCCATATATTATTAGAAATGCATTAATAAATAAAATACAGAACCGGAAATGGTAATTTATGGTTTAGCCTAGTGACTTGTAGATTCGGAGACAAGTAAATTTGACTTATGTCGTCTCTCCTGGAACCAATTACCAACATAAGGCGAGGTATACCTGTATATGTTCTCCACCTCAAATTAGTAGTGTCTTGACCCTGTACAGTACATCATACTTTTCCATTAGCTATAGAGTCGTACTGGTCAGCTATCTAATACCTTTCGGGGAAAAATTTTTTAATTGAAATAACGTGACTTCTGGTTTGCACTGGAAATTCATATTTAGTTAATTAGGGCTTCCTGCCCCTAAGCTTTACATGTTTGGTCTTGATTTTCATTGATCTAACACCATTCTTGAGATTAAAGAAGGACAAATGACAGCAATATTTATACATAATTAATGCCTTTGTGATAATTTCTTCCTTTCTCACTTAAACAAAAGATCAGCATGACATCCAACCCTCAAATTTAATTAACTCTTTCTCAACATCCATAAATTAAACAACAGCATAGATTTGAGACTGGAGTAAATAGATTCAAATAATGTTTATCATATTACAGTTTGCTTTTTCCTGACTTTTATAAGACTGTTTAAGTATTTTGACACCTTTATGGATTATTTGATCTACTTTTACCTATAGTCATAATGGTCAACTTAATAGACATATTAGACTTCTTATAATATCTTTTATTTAAAATTGAAATGCATTTTGGACTTTTAGTTTCTCTTCAGTCAACTTTTACAATTATCTTTTCAACATTATTATTATTATTATTATGTTGGGTTTAGTGGGTAATACTCGGTTTAAACCGGTGGCTGTGTACTATGCCGGACCAGAGTCAAGGCATAGCAACCAAAACTAATTAAATAAGTATGTCAGTGTCAGTGTTTGTATTAAGGAATTTCCTAACGATATGACATGTATTCAATATAGTGGCCTTCTGTAGTGTGATGTATGTATTTCTATTCAATTGTAATGTTCCCAGGCTTTTGTGTAGTGTGTGTGGTATCACACCTGTACAGGAGAGAACAACAGGTACAATAAGCACCCTATCCATCCTCCACAGATGCCTTATTTCCTGGGCGAGTTCTGTGTACTTGCTAATTTTTTCAGTGCATGTGTTTTGTACATTGTGAGTGTTTGGAATGGCTATGTCTATAATGTATGTGATTTTATTGTGTTTGTCAATGAGTGTGATGTCTGGTCTGTTGTGGTAAATTGTTTTATCTGTGATTATGGCTCTGTCGTAGTACATTTTGTGCGTGTTGTTTTCCAATACTGTCTGTGGAATATACTTGTAGTATGGTTCGTGGATGTCTGCCAATTTGTGTTTCTTTG
This sequence comes from Centruroides sculpturatus, assembly GCF_000671375.1. NCBI lineage: Eukaryota > Metazoa > Arthropoda > Arachnida > Scorpiones > Buthidae > Centruroides > Centruroides sculpturatus. Next base: position 257,324 of record NW_019384570.1, on the reverse strand, counting down.
CAAGCTCTTGGTGTATTATATTTGCTACTTGATTGTGTCTATGTAAGTAATCTGTCTGTGCCAAGAGCTTGCAACCAGAAGTGATGTGTTGTATAGTTTCTGGCATGATGTGACATTTTCTGCATGTGTCATTTGTGAGTGTTGTATCTTTGAGTATGTGTTTTCTGTAGTTTTTAGTATTTATGACCTGATCCTGTATGGCAATCATGAATCCTTCCGTCTCCCCAAAGAGGCATCCCCGATCTAACCAGCTGTTTGACGCAGTTTTGTCAACAAAATCCTGGGCCAGGTCATAAGGATGCCTGCCATGGAGTGCCTTTCGAGCCCACGATTGCTTGATGGTGTCTATGCTTTTTATGTGTTGTGTCATGTCTGTATGATGTGAGTGTAAGTTTAATGGTGTGTTATTTGAGTCTGCTAGAGTTACTGCTTTATGTAACTGTGATGTTTCTTGTTTCTTGTAGAAAAACTCTCGCAGTGACTGTATTTGTTTGTAGTGAAGGTTAACTATGTCAATCAGGCCACGTCCGCCTTCTTTACGTGGAAGGGTTAATCTTTCTGTGGCGGATTTAGGATGATGTTGTTTATGCTTAGTAAGTGTTGTTCTTGTTTTCCTTTGGAGTTGCTCGAGATCTGTGTGAGTCCAATGTATAACTCCAAAAGAGTATGTGAGTACTGGGATGACATATGTGTTTATTGCTTTAACTGTGTGTTTTGCATTTAACTGTGTTCTGAGTATAGCGTTTAACCTACTTTGGTATTCTTTAATTAATCGTTGCTTTATTTGTGTATGTTCTGTTAGTTTGGCCTGTTGGAATCCTAAGTACTTGTAGAACTCGCCCTCTTCCATGGATTCAATAACGTCTCCATTTCCAAGTGCAAAATCTTCTTTCTTCAGGATTCCTTTTTCTATGTGAAGTTTTTTGCATTTGTCTAGGCCAAACTCCATTTGTATGTCCTTAGTGTATGAATGTGTGATTTGTAGGAGTTGATGAAGTTGTTTTTGTGTGGATGCATAAAGTTTTATGTCGTCCATGTACATGAGATGTGAGAGTGTAAACTGTGTTGTTTTTTCGTGTCTGATATTGTAGCCGTATTGCGTGTTGTTTAACATGTTGGATAATGGATTCAGGGCTAGGCAGAACCAGAGAGGACTCAAGGAATCTCCTTGAAAAATTCCTCGCCTAATGAATATTTCGTTTGTTTGTATGGAAGTGTTACTAACCCTGAGATGTAGTGTTGTTCTCCAGTGCTGCATAGTGTTTTCGAAGAATGCAATGAGTGATGGATGTATTTTGTACATGTGTAGAATATGTAGCAGCCAACTGTGTGGAACACTGTCGAATGCTTTTCTGTAGTCTATATATGCCATGTGTATGTTTCTGTGTTGTTTGTGTGCTTGCCGTAGAATGACTGAATCTATGAGTAACTGTTCTTTGCATCCCCTGTGATTTCTACGGCAACCTTTTTGTTGTTCTGTAAGAATGTCGTGTTCTTCAACATGTTTGTATATTTTGTTTGTGATACAGGATGTCAATAATTTGTAGAGTGTTGGAAGACATGTAATTGGTCTGTATTGTGTGGGGTCTGTGGTTTTGTTGTTTTTAGGTTTCATGTAGGTGATGCCCTGAGTAAGAAATTTTGGCATGTCTTGTGGATTGATGATGATGTGTGTTAGATGTTTAGCTAGTTCCTGGTGCAGTGATGTAAACTTTTTGTACCAGAAATTGTGAATGTTGTCTACACCAGGTGTCTTCCAGTTGTGTGTTCTGTTAACAGCGTAGCGAATGTCGTGTATGTTTATTTCAGCACAGGGCATAGTTGGTATGTTATGCAAGTTTCTGTTCTCCTCCTCGATCCAGCCTGCATCAGCATTGTGTGTAACAGCATTGGACCAAAGAGAAGACCAATAAGTTGTGAGTTCTTCTTCTGTTGGTGTGCCACTGTGCTGTGTATCAGTGTTTGTTTTGGTACTGATTTGTCTGTAGAAAAGTTTTTCATTGTTTGTGAATAATTTATTTTGTTGTTTTCGTAGTGTACATGTTTTGTATCGTTTGAGTCTACGTGCTTTGGCTGCGAGTTTTTGTTTTAGTGTATCGATGTATTCTGTAATGTGTGTGTTGTGATGCTCGTGTTTTGTGTCTGTTTTAATTTTCTTGAAAATGTTCTTGAGTTGTTTCTTTAATCTGGGTGTTATGTTGTTTTTATTGTATTGTGTCAGCCTGCCTAATTGCTGTCTAATGTCATTTATTTGTGTTTCTATTCTTCTCTGCCAGGCAGGCTTATGATAGAATTGTGTTTTGTGTGTGTCTGTCTATGAGTGTATTTTCAGTCCATGGTGTGTCACTACTGTGACTGCCCCAGCATAAACTAATGTATGAATGTTATTATTATTATTATTAATAAAATAATAAATGTAATTGTTTATAGAGATAAGCAAATGTTGGAAAAACAATTTGACTGAAGAGGGACACTAAAAGTTCAAAATGCATTTCCATTTAAATTAAAAGATATTATAAGAAGTCTGAATTGTCTGTTAAGTTGACCATTATGACAAATATAGGTAACAATATTTTATATTTGTTGATGGATTAAAAAAATAGTGTCAACAGATTTACTTAAAAAAGTATGGTAGTAATTTTCATATTTTTATTTTTCACTCTTTCCATCCTATGGGATTTAAGAGGGCTCTACCACACTGAAAAATAATAAAATAAACTAAAATTTAATAACCTTTCAACAAAAAATAAAGAGTGTACCAAACTGATGTAACAAAACTTTTAAAATGTATATAAAAATAGAGATTTAAAATGAAAACTTACAGCATACACAAATTTGATCAAATATTAGTTCTTTAGTCTTAATTATATTATTTAACAAATATATTTTTATAGTTAGAATAGTTAGTTCATTAAAACTGGTGATAACTGAAAGAAAGCAAAATGCATTTTTTTATTATAAATTTTTCTTTGCATAAGTTTGCAGTACTGTTAACTTATTACATGTTATACGAAGTTTCGTTCATTTTGATTACATTAGATAGGTTAACAATTATATATATCATATCCTATAACACTTCACATCTTTTTCCAGCAAATTTATTGTTTTCATGCTAACATTTTTGGATGTCTTAAATGCCCTCATCCTTATCAGGCAACTTTACCTTATGTAGAAGATGTTGTGTTTTTTTTTTTTTTCTAGTTTCAAATGAATTAACATTGTTACATTTTAAACATTGTTATATTGTTGTATTTCAAAATCTAAAGTTGGAATATAATTTAATAAAATTTTTGAGAATTAATTTTGTATTGTAGTGCTACTGTGCTCTATTTAATGTTAAAGTGCCAAATTTGATCATTAATGTCTCCAAGACCAATAAACCAGTTTGGATGAAATTTATATTTAGTGTCCACAACAAGGATTACAGAAGTCTTAAATTTTGAATAAATTCATTGGATCATTCTGGCCTTATGCAATCCCAAATTTGACACTTTTTCCACTAGATTTACAAGAGAAGTTTTCATGACACCAAGCTACCAGAAAATCTAGAAGGAGTCTGCTTATGCTTAATAACTTTTGAGAGCTGACCACCTCTAAACTAGTGAAACCAGGTTGAAAAAGTAGAGCTCAGCAAAAACATCTAAATAAAGGAAACTTTTGAAAGTTGAGACATAAGAATAGTGCAATCAGATTTGACAGTAAGACTGAACATATAAATAAAAAGTGCACATTACACAGCCTACAATTACAAGAAGTTTTGGACAGAGCAATGTCATCATGATAATAAATTGGAAAAATAAGCATTGTCCCAGATAAAGGCTTCGAGCTTTACTTTGTACCTCAAACTTCTTTTGCCGATGTTGCTCAAAGAAGTTCTAATGTTCAGTCAAATTAATGTAAGTGCAACAATTTTAAGGCACAAAATAAAGCTTGAAGCATTTTTCTATGACAATGCTTATTTTTCCAATTTATTATCATGGTGACATTGCTCTGTCCAAAACTTCCTGTAGTTGTAGGCTGTGTAATATGCACTTTTTATATGTTCAGTCTTACTGTCAAATCTGATTGCACTATTCTTATGTCTCAATTTTCAAAAGTTTCCTTTATTTAGATGTTTTTTGCTGAGCTCTACTTTTTCAACTTGGTTTCATCAAGTTGAAAAAGTAGAGTTTCACCAGTTTTTATATGGAATATCATATATGTTAGAATTATATTTTATTAGGCTGCACAAACTAATCATAGAAAAATGTGTAAATTAATTTAATAATATATAATTAATGATTTATTAAAAATTAAGTTACTTATTTTAAGAATTACTAAAATTTTTAAAATAATTTATAATATTTGTTATAATTATTGCATTAATTATATATGCTAATGTAAAGATTAATACAAGCTTAAAACCTTTTAACTGTTTAATATTTTAATTTTGATTTAATTCTGATTACTTGTTAATAATGTACATATTTAATGACTTTTTAGGTATTATTTGCTGCTGATCTTCCACAGTTCAAACATTTAAGAAATGAATTACATTAATGCAATAATCTTAAGTAAGTATTATTAAAATAATTTGAAATCACACCAATATTAAACCTTTATTATTATTGTATTCATATATATCGTTGGTGCACAAGAATATTGACACAACTCAAAAAAATAGTTCTTCCAGAACAGCCATTTAAAAGTTTCTTTTATTTCTGCAAGACTTTGTCATGATCTTGAATTTTTAAAATTTTCAAATCTTTATTTCCAAAAAATATTGAAAATTTTAAAAATCCAAGATCATGACAAAGTCTTGCAGAAATAAAAGAAACTTTTAAATGGCTGTTCTGGAAGAACTATTTTTTTGAGTTGTGTCACTATTCTTGTGCACCAACAATATGTTATAATGCCAGATGAAGTTTGTGTTCATTGCAACACTTAAACAACCTTCTCAATAACTGGAAGAAATTACAAAGCACAATCAACAAAACCTTTAACATCCAGTAATGAAATTTAATGTAGAACTTGACAAATGTTTTAAATTTTATTACTGGATGTTAAAGGTTTTGTTGATTGTGCTTTAAACAACAGGATTTCAAATTAAATTTATCAAAGTTTTTTCTTAATTGGAGCTAAAGTTAAAGAAGCTTTTTCACATCCCAATGCTAAATAAAAATATTTATCACTCATTACAATATATAATAATTCACAATATACAGTGTAATTAAATATGAAGTTGAAACTTAAACTTGAATAAGTTGCTGCATATTAAACATGATTTCTTCATCTGCCTATGTAGACATTTTAAGATAATACTTAAAAGATACTGAAATAACCTTTAAAAGCATTATCAAATAGTTGACAGTTGACTCTATTCCTTCATGATTGTTATTTAAAATTTTTAGAAAGTCGCTTACATATAGTATTTTTAAATCAACAAGTTTTAATTTTTCAAACACAAACATCATAGTCACTAATAATGATTTTCTTCAAGCTTATTTTTCTGTTTGGAGTTTTCAAGCATAATAGAAAAAAACAATACATTTAACAGAATGTATAATACCCAAATATAGTTTAAACTATAGAAAATGATTGAAAATATTTGTGTTTGTAAAATTAAAGCTTACTGATTTAAAAAAGTGGATCTAATTGTGAAATCAGCTTGTGATTTTCATAAAATTTTTAATCATAGCATTTAAGAAACTGTAGTAAAGTATTAAATATTATTACTGATATAAATATCAATTATGTTTAGTAAGAACAAGCAATCAAATTATTAAATTGTATTAAAGTTTTATATTTAATAATTTCCCTGTTTCTGAGTAAATTTAATAAATTTGATATTTCAAAATGTACTTATTACTGGAAATTCATTAGCATAGATATAAAATGACAATTTCTTTATTCAATATATAAAAATCATTGTATTTATAGATGTTTATAAATTAATACTTATTATATGAATTGCTCACATTTTATTGAAGCAAACAAAAGGCTGTTAAATTCAGTTTGCCAAATATCATTTATTAGGAGAAGTAGTTTCAGTCAATCTTTTGGTTGCTATCAATTTTTATCATCCTTTTAAGTAAGTTAATAATGAACCAACTCTGGCTGAAAATGTTTCATCAAATAAATAGTATTTGGTAATCTGAATTTACCAGTTTTGGCTTCTTATTTTATTTCATAGATGGAAGTAAATTTGCAATCTTTATCAGTATTTTAAGGAGTTTTTAAAGCATAAATACAATAAAAGCATGCTTACTAGGAACATAAGTTAGAAAAGAGAAATATAGTTTAATTTATTTTATTGCAAGTCATATAATAAAATTAAAAATCAAATTTAATGTTGAAAGGAGACAACATTATCAGTTATTATTATTCCATAACGAGTGTAAATGTAAGTATGAAAAAATAGAGAGATTGTGCTTCTTTTCCAAAGTTACATTCATATTAAACTTATTTTCATTAAATTGTGTCACCAGATAAATCATGAAAACCATTTATTTTATGTATCGCATTTTCAAAAAGTTATTGTAATTTAGAAATGCTTTTATTAATAATCACACTACATGTTTAATATTGTACAATATTAATGCAATACTTTTATGTGCACTATAAATACTGTATATTTTAATAAGCAAAATATATTTATCTATTGTAATGTTCANAAGTTGTAAACCCATCTCTGATATTGATCAGTTTGCATTAATTGCCACACTGCCTATACCATTTTCTGATTTGTAACATTTAGGATGGAATTGTTTTTCAATGATTTATCCTAGTGCTGTAATATTGTAATGGTTTTTTTTTACTTTTTCACTACTGTTCCACATGTAGAATTCAATTACTGTTGTATGTTGGCTTTAAGGTGCATTCATTTTTTTGCAACGGTGTGCAATAATAACAACAATATATTTGGATCATATTACATACTTAGACTTCAAGGAATTTATTTAATCATAATTGAATATAATCAGAATATTGTCTCAATATTCTATGCTATAATTCTGCACTATCAAGATTTTTGCAATTTAAAGTTTTAAATCAAAACTGTATTTTAATGATTCACACATACTTTTTTAACTTTGTTATAAAATTTTAAAATATCTCAACACTAAATAAGTACAGCTAACCCCTGTATAACACGGCACTTCTATAGCACGGATTCACTCTAACACGGTTGGAGAATTGGGAACATCCCCTGTATAACATGGTGGTTTTATAGCACGGGTTCACTCTAACATGGTTCAGGAATTGGGTAAACCCTCGTACAACATGAAATGTAATAAAGGGTGCATTCTTTTATACCTCTGCGTAACTCCACACAAGCATTCTAATTGTTTTCGTGGCTGCTTTGAATGCTCTCTCAATAATAATCCATTTAATGGTTAAATTTTACAATTGGGACCCTTCTTTTGCCTCTAAAAGCTCATTTTAGAATTATAGATTCTTCCATCACGATACTATTGATAGTGCGGGCGCCGCCATCTTTCTTTCGCCGTCGTTCCTAAATGCCTACAAACAGCGGCGCACTCCTGTTGCAGAGCAACCGCTATTAACGAACGCACCCAAAAACTGTTACCAGTTGATGATGCTCATGCCGAGATCATCATATAGGATGAATAATCCTCTGGTAAAGTATTTACTTAAATAATAAATGAGTATTTTACCTATGAAAAAAATGAATAATAAATCCGATTTAAATAAGGATTTAACAGTGTGTTTTTTAATTTTTGGAACCTAAACCCCCTTTTCGCACTAGTTCTTTGTTTCGTATAACACAGATTTGCGTAACACGGCAATTTTTTTGGAATGTAACTCCCGTGTTATATGGGGGTTACCTGTATAGAATTTTCAAATAATAAAATTACAATTGACTTGTTCTACGAAATAAGGTATCTAAATGCAATTAGATCCCTTTTCAGTTAACTATTTTATTACGCATATTGAATAGGATTTTATGGATATATATATATATGTTCCCTTTGCTTTAATACACTAAAGTATTTCAATAACTACATTTTAATTATTTTTAAATGCACTAAATACCAGTAATCTTTGTTTTTCAGATTGTTGTTTTGAAGGACAAGAGCATCATTATCGAATTGGAATAAGAATACATGAAATATTTAATATCTTTACTTTGAAATTGAATTTTTAATTGTAAATAAAGTTATTTTCAAATGAATAATATCTCAATTATTTATAATAGATTTTATATTTCTTGTTTAAAATGTTATAATTTGGATTTTCATTACAATTTCAAATAAGAAATTTCTGTATCTTTTGTGTTCTAAAGAGAATTATTTGAGATTTTTAGATTAATTCTGAATTGTTTGCAACTATGAAGAAACAAAATGGTATTTCCACAAGCTAAGTTTTAGTGTTTACTCTAATATGCAAAGAATGTCTGATTGCTTCTGAAAGAAATTTTTGTGTACAAAAGTATTATTTTAATTATATATTAACGTGGAAGTATGTACAGTTAAGGAATACAAAATAAATTAAAAAACTACACAGTCAAACTTTTTTTAGATGCCAATAAATTATGATAAATCAAATTGGTACTAAACTGAAGTACTGTACAGTACTTCAAACAGTAAGAATTATTATGTCTACTACACTGGTGTGTAATGCAAAATCATATATTTTTGTAATTCAAAGATACTGAAAAGTTTTCAATTTAATATTTATCTGTGCGTGAGTATTCTTTGGCGTTAAATAGAGATTTATTTGACTATAAAGTTAGTATTTTTATTTTGAATCATCTAAAGAGTCACCAGAAATGCAAAATTTGAATATTGATAACAATGACTCGGCCATGAACAAGTTTTTGATTATAGCCTACCATTTACTTTGATAGCATCTTATAAGTTAGTTGTAGTCTTATTAAATACGGTATTTTATGGAATTTTGTCTCTGCATGCTATGTAGAGCATTTACAGACACTTGTTATCTTCATATGCGTCTCTGGATACTCTCAACGCTTCTTTTTCAGTACAGTGATTCCTGTCTTCCTTCTGATTTAGGAGTTAAAGCAGCTTTTGGATTTTATCAAATTTAAATCACACTTTTATATAAAGCAAATATGTACACTTGATATTTTATGTTATTAACAAAATTAAGTAATTTTTACTTAATTTTGTTACATCATTAAATGTTACATTATTTTATAAAATTGATTTTATAGTTTTTCCACTATATACAGTAGAGTCTCGAAAACTCGGCCTAATGTGGACCGAAGGGTGGCCGAGTTTGTGAAAATGCCGGGTTATCGGGAATGGGGTTAAAAAAATAAGTACGAGTGTTTCCTCAGAAAATACTGTACTGTACTTGTATGTATTGATTACTTGAGAATACAGCAGAGAATAAACTGCCCAAATACCCTTAAACAAAGGAAAAGTACGTCCTTTATGAAGACATAGTGTCTTTACTACATGAAAATGAAAATTAATGAATACACTGTGTACAGTAATTTACCTGATAAGACAGACCTCAGAAAAATACTTTGAGGCATAAAGCTGTCTATAATGAAAATTAATTAACTAAGGATTTTTTTGCTCTGCCAGGGTGTGGCCGAGTTATCCGGACTGCCGGGTTATCGAGTGCCGAGTTTTTGAGACTATTACTTTCCCGGTTGTTAGGTGTACATAACAAAAGAAAGTAATGGAATCATGTCAAATTTGACCCTCTGAGTTTTTTTATTTACTTATTTTTTGCAAATCTCCACGTTTTGACCCAAAATAGTCTAAAAACAGCAAAATATTCCGTATGTGTGTGTTGGCGTGTATTTCGCTTAATATCTCAAGACGGGGTGAAGATATAGAAACGAAATTTGACAACGTAGCTTGTATATAAGGGGCATTGATGCTATTAAATTTTGGTTACAAAAGATCAAAGGGATGGAGAGATAGAGGGTGGTCACGTGATATATCTCGTGTGGGGTTTGACTATTAATGTTAACAAGAAAAATTGTGTTTTATAAAACTCATTTCTATCCTCTAAATTTAGTTTTTTTTTTATATTTTGTAATAATAAAACATATATAAAGTTTATTTTTATAACGAAATCTCATAACAGATTGCGCCACATACAATTATAGTTGTTTATTTTGATTTATAATACAAATGTTATTTTTAAAATAAAAGCCAGGAAAGTTACGTAACTCGTTGCTACATTTTTTTTACTGACTTCTTCGTTAAATGTTTAATTCATTTTCTTACATTCTAAACGCTTAAAGCATATTATGTTTTAAAAGAACTTTTGTACCAGCACTATTAGTATTTCATTAGGAAAGGGCAATTTTTTCTTCGGGGGTTGTTACTTTAAAATAAAAACAGATATAATAACGCATATCGCACAAATTCAATTAGGTAAGATTACATAACTAACGTAATTCTAAAGTAATCGCGCAACATTCTCCAAAAACGACAGCAGGCACGTGTCCTCTCTGAACCTGCCTCGAGCAGCGCCCATATTCTCAAAATGTGCCCGTGGATACGCCGCTGATTTCATATAATAATTAGCAATAATGGATTGGATGAATTTATATATATATATAATCGAGGATGTTTGTTTGTTTGTTCGCTATACACTCCTAGGACATTCAACCAATTGCTACGAAACTCGGTAGTTACGTTCAAATACTCATAACTTACATCATATACTGTACATCCCGCCGAAATATCGATTGCATTTCTATAAATCAATTTTTGTTTACAGTCGATTTTCTGAGTTACATGTAACGTCATCTATTGGCAAAAAAGTTAACGAAATAATTAACTAAATATAATTTTACAAAAAAGATATAATTTTAAAAATATTTTCACTGGATTACTGCGACAATGATATAGAGCGAAATAGATGCGCCATTACTCCATTACTGTGACAGGTAGCACATAGCACTTGCCTTCTATTTTTTTTTTAAACTCTCCGCCCTGTGGGCACTAAGTAGCCCCTTTTAGCAAGCCCATTATGGGTTTTACCAAGCCCACAATGGCGACGATGGTGAGTGACGGGATCGGCATATCCGAACAAATCCCCCCGAAAAATCCTGGGGATTTATCGTCTCGTCCGGATTCGAACCTGGGTCCCCAGAGCAGTAGCACTTGCCTGCGTGGATTACTAGTGTTTTGCCCTTGTACTGTACATCATACTTTTCCTGTTAGCAATAATAGAGTCGTGTCAGTTATATATCTAACTCCGTTTAAGGAAAAATTTTGAATCAAAGTAACGTTATTCCCGTTCTAAACCGGAGGTTCGTATATAGTTAATCTGGCCCTCCTGCTGTAAGCTTTCCACATCTGGTCTCGACTTTCATCTATCTAACTCCTTTCTCGAGATTAAGGAAGAACAAATAGATAGGGGAAGACAGTGGGAATTTATAGGTCAATTTGAAAAAATTGTAGCCCAATAATTTTCCTATAGACGCAATATTTACGAGAACACACTTCCCGCATAGTTTATACAATCTGTTGCCAAAAGTTTTAAAAAATTTATTATCACATAAAAGCAATTATTCTAGCATTTTTACAATATTCTTTTTATTTAAACAAGTCTTTCGGACGTTAAGGTTAACAACTTCAATCACATATAGGGCCATCACAACCCATCCAACACGGATCAGTTTTCAAATATTAATGAGTAATTAATGACTACTTTTGGTCGAATTGATTCCGACTCAGTTTCTTCTTTCTATTGGACCAGTGGTATGGTAGCATTCGAACAGGAAAATTTGATAATACTCATAGAAGGCTACCGGACAGTACAAAATATGATTTAAGTGTGTAAATTTGAAACCGTGTCTTTTCTTTTTCCTTTATTTCTTTAGCACGATGAAGTGCGATCAATCAAACACTAGGCAGTTTTCTATTATTTATGAACAACTATGCACGCATCAATCTTAAGAAATTATGTTAAAACATCACAAAAATCTGTCACTATGAAATGCAAAATATAAGTTAACTGAGGAGGGGCGTTGTGAGTCCGAACACCGTATTAACTGAAATTGAATAAATAAAGAATGGAAAACTGCCTAGTGTCTAATTGATCGCACTTCATCGTGCTAAAGAAATAAAGAATGATTTAAGTGGTTTCCCAGGGTGCCGAGTTTAAATATTTGGTCTATTTTTAGCGAAATTTAATTGGTTGGCAGATTACCGTTTGATATTCGGCTGCTAATTATACAGTTTATTAGAGTTGACATTAGGAAAAAATATGATATCTTAAAAAGTTTAAAACATATTTTCAATCGCTGTCTACTTGACCAATGAAATTGTGCCATTTCGTACCATCCGAGTATCACGATAAACGTGACAATGGTAGGATGAAATAACCAAACTCTTTATATGGTTTTTGTTTTAATGTTTGTTATATTATATTTGATTTATATAACTACAAAAGTTATCTTACGTAAGGGTTTATCACACCTAATGTCCAATCTAACACATTTTAGGGATTCTTTATTCCTCTACTATACACAATTTAAAACTGTATTTTATAGCAGAACTATTACTTATATGAAATAAAACAATATCAATTTTAAAAAAATAGAATTAGTTTTGAAGCAAGTTCCGAAAACACATACAGTATTTAAAATTGGAAATTCCCAATAATAATCCTGATAAACAGGTTTTTAAGTAAGTAATAGTATCTATAAAATAAGTATAATGAGTAAACGACACGTTAGTCTAAATGAAAAGATTTCCGAAAATTTTGACTAGAAAGGAAATGACGTCATTTAAGATGAAACAGTTCCTGTTATCAAAGTGAAGAAATTTGTCAGTTAAAGGTAAGATGGAGTTCCCGGTCATAACCTCCGAGTACGAGACAAAACGAGTTTCTTTCGCGCTTACGTACGAAACAATAGTTGACTTAAAGTTACTATAAGACACTTGGTAAGAATTCTTTTACATAGAATATATAGAGTTACGATTAAATGAAAAATTCGGACATTTAAGTATCGTAAAAACATTGTAATAATTGTTTTTAAAAATAACTGAAATTTTCATTCTATTTCGTGGATTGTCTCGCTTACTATAATCGTTNATACTTTAACTACGATTAACTATACTTTAACTAGTTACCGTATATTCATTTTTAATAGTAAAAATAATAGTAACTAATTACTGTATATTCATTTTTAGTTTATTTTTAATAGTAAAAATAATATTTTATAGATTTATCTAGAGTTTAAATTTTATTAATTCTTTTTAGAAATTTTGCACCTTCTCTATATATAGTTAGAGTTGGAGAATACGATGAGACTTTAATTGATAAATACGAAGACGATTTTGAAATCAAATATGTTAAAATTCATGAAAACTTCGAATCCGGTGCTGTAAATATTAATTGATTTAATTATTAAATTAAAATGAAAATGATCTTATAATTATACGGTTATTCCGATATTTAGGTGGTTATTTAGATAACGATATTGCGATGGTCAGAATCAAAGAAAAAATTGGCCACGGAATCACATTTAGCCCCTACGTAAGACCCATTTGTTTGCCTAGTTTAAATGCATCTTACGCTGCAGGTACGGTGTGTACCATATCCGGCTGGGGTAAAAATGAATTTACACGTGGTAAATATAATACATTTTCAAATAGTATTTTATAATACAATGTAATTACTTATTCATTCGAAATATTCCATGTTTCGTTCATAAAATAAGGATATTTTAAATAGAAATTATGATTTTTTAAATAGTTTTATGATATAATCTGTAACATTACTAGTTTTAATTAAACAATATTATTTAGTATCATTTGTGTATTTAACTTACATGAAATCGGTCAACCTTTTTCTTACAAAAGTTATTAGAAATTTATTTTATATAATATTATTAAGAAGTATTTACTTTTAAAACAATATCCTTACATTAATTTGAATAAAAAATGCGTTAATATGAATGGATACACAAATTATTTCATCAAACGTGGAAAAAATTTTAAGTTTATCTTCAGGTCTCCTTTATATCTGACAGCGAGGAGATGGCATTCGAATATTATTTCAATGGATTTAATAGTACAGCGCTTCGCAGATTTAGAAAATATCGATATGGTAGAATAGATTATGATGCCATTTTCTGCTCAAATCGAAAACGTCCACATCAACTTGCAAGATGAACTTATTGAATTATTGGCTGTCCTTGAAGAAAAATCGCTTTTTTAAAATTTAAATTTCAGCAATTTCTGGACGAATATAAACGTAACACAAAAATATACAAAACTTTTGTATATGGTAAATCCTTTCTCGCTGGCATTTCCAAATTCTTATATGGATGAAGCTAGTTTCAGCCATGATAATTCTATCTTAACCAAACAGAGAAATAACTCGAATGTGGAAATTTCGGGTGATTTAAACCTAAAACTTAGAAATTTTGAACCAAATATTGCTAATCTTGCTAAGGCCTCAAGCTCATCAGTCTCACTGATTGTTAATTACAAACATTATTATTAACATATATCTGCTAGTAAATAAATAAATAAATGCCGTTCATTTTTTTCTCAATTAGTATTTAATTTACTGGAAAGCGTCAATTATTTCTATAAAGTTCCCGTAATTCTTACAATGATGCGTTTTCTTTCTAGAAGTTTTATCTAAAATGTATAATTTTTCTCCGATTTCGCGAATTCTCTCGTTTAAACATTACAAATTATGTGTCGTTTCAAAAATTTTATCTATTGTATAAAACTATTATATTGTATAATATTGTATACTATTGTATAATATATGTATACTATTATATTGTATAAAACTATTGTATTAACTATTGTATAAAATTCTATCGGTATTTTTCTCAGTCTTGTTAATAAATGTCAAGGATTGCAATTAAATAATTTAATTTCTTTGAACATTTGGGATCTCACGATAAATTTATCAGTTAATTGCTTTGACGATAAAAGTCAAAGCAATAAACTCGAACAATTTCCCAAGTAAAATCTGGATCGGTTTCTAAGAAATTTTCGTGGGTGGTTGACCCGAATATGCCGTGTTCCATCCAAGGGCGTCTGCAAACAGGGGGCAGAAGGACAATTTCCCCTGTTGAGATTTTCTTATTCTTTCGTTTTTTCTTTGTTTTTCTCGAATAACAATTTCGTAAAGCCATAGTATTTTTATACCAGGAAGATTTGTTTTAATTAATGGTCGTTACGCAGCAGCGCGAAGAGATGGCTCCTTTAAACTGTATGCGGGTAGTGTACTCTTTGGAAAATCACGTTTTATAGTGTAGTTTGAGTTTTCACTTTTTTGCCTGCTTATTATCGTGAAGATAGAGGAAGAAATATAATTAGAAACAAATCGATTCAAAGAACATACTAAATCTATTGGTTAATTGATCCAAATCGTACGTTTTGTTCCTCTGAAACAAATCTTGCTACCGTCCTCGCAAGATTTCTTTCAGACCGATTAATTAACTACTGTTAATCAGATATTAATATTCCTATATTTAAATATATTGACATTTATATTTATGATTCTTTAACTTTTGTATATATTTTTACTAGGTAGGCTGTGCTAAAATTTGCTATTATAAAGTGCAAGATTCATTCATCGATATCCGTAGACCTACAACATACATTCATTTTATTATATATTATATACGAATATCTTTGAATATAATTTGCAATTGTATAGAAATTTTATTTTTGTGAAATGTATTATTCTGTTATTTTTTCAGAAATTTATAATTCAGAGTTGGACAGAATAATTCGGGGTGTCCCAAAAGTCTTCATATGCAGGACGCAAATCTTTATTTGCCGTTTAATGCAGACATTTTAAATATATGCTAATGATATCCGACTAATTTGAATATCATTTGCATATATTATTTAGTATTTAGTGTACGGGAGGCTACCAAATACGTCGGTACACACGAAAGTCTACGAAGTTCACTCGCATCCCGCATCCAGAAAAGGGAGCTTTGCTAATCTAAAGGATGTTTTGTGAATAAAGTTACATTATGCTAAAATGTGTTACTTTCCCGTACGCATAGAGACTTTTAAGACCCCCGTTAAATTAAAATAATATGAAATCATCACATCGACTTAGCATTCATTTAATATTTCTTTATAATACAGTGAGTACTGTATATGTGAAGTGAAAGAATTTTGTCAAACAACGTGCAGTTTGAACGTATATCGATGGATCGAGGTATTAGTTTCTTTGTATTACAATGCTAAATATTGTTTTTCGGTTATTTATTTATCTGTTATATTTATATTATTCTTCCCATTAAAACTGTACATTTTAATAGAACTATTCTCGTTCTCAAATAGGTAAATCTTAAAATGAAAATGAATCTTTCTTAACATATTTCATTATACCGTGTAAAATGTAAAATATTTCGTATAAAGTAGACTTAATATAAACTTATAAGAAATCTAATTTATTATTAGTAAAAAGTAACTAAAAATATGTAGTTTGGCTATAAATATGGAGTTATAAATATATGCTAAATCATAAATGTACTATTCGCTATACACTCCTAGGACATTCAACCAATTGNTGAGGCCAATGACAAGGTTCAGTTTTATACAAAATACGTCCGTAATGATAAATTCTCTAACCTAGAAAAAATGGCGACGAGCGTTACATCCGTATCTTTGTGAATTTTTTTCTCAAAATTAAGTGAAAATAGTGAATAGCAAGTTTCACATTAAAATACGTACAAAACGCCGTATAATTGTTGTATCAATAAATAACACGGTGTATTTTTATTTTGGTTTTGGCCCAGTAAACCTCGTAACAGCCGGGAAAGTTACGCAACTCGCTGCTAGAACTATTAAAAAGTAAAATAATATAGACTTAACACAGATATAATTCGACTTACTTACGGGGATTAAAAGGTGTTAATCCTCCTCCCGGGCTTACTCGGTGCAATTAATGTCAGTAAATGCATTAATTTCTATCCGTAGTAAAGTCTTTTCTTAACTTCTTATAAATCACACAATTTTAAACGAGTAAAACGCGCGAAAATATATCGAAACCAGACGATAAGCGACTCGTTACGTCAGTTGCTATGGAAACGAAAGTTCGTCCGCTACTGTTATTTTAGCGCTTTCTTTTTTTTTTATTAGTTAAAATTTTTAAAGCAATCTTTTCGTCTATTATTTAAATAGTATAAAAACATTTAATAAATATAAAAATTGAATTTACCTGGAATTTTTATATTAAAATGTCGTCGTCGTACGTCGCTCGCTACCTTGCCGATATTGTCGGATTGTATGAAAGATACTGATATTCTATGAATAATTCTGTAAATGGATTGTCTTCGACCCGTAATTTGCCTAGTTTTCGATATAATTATGGAAATTATCTATAAATAATTAGTAAATACGTTAATTATACGTAGATTATACGGATCGAATCTTTTTAATCCGGCATTTTGTGATCCGGCGCGATTTGGATCCGTCGCCCGTTTACTTAATTGTAGGAAAATTAATTAAGGGAAAGACGAGGTAGAAATTCCATTTTGCTGCATCCCCTTTTATTTCTAACCTAACGTAACTTTACCTAACGAGTTTAGACACCGCCTACGTTGAATATACTGTAACCGTGAAGATCCTCCCGACTTCTGGTGTAATCTGAGCTACGGGAACTGGAAATATTTTTGGTTTTAGGCTTTATATTACCGGAAACAATAAAAAAAATCTTCGGAAGAGTTAATAGTTATATTGTTTCCCGAAACTTGGCTCTCCCATCGATAATACTGCGATATGTGTATGGAATAAACATTGCTAGGCTTTCCTTGCGGGTCTTGAAGGTCAATTTCTGTAACCTTGAAGGCCAACCTGTATTAATCTTGTAGTACTTGTAGATGCATAGAATTCTATACGTAAATTATAAACATATATTTTATAATTTATATATTGCAGCCTATCTGTAGATCTATATATAGAGATACGGTATATACAGAATTTACACGAATATCTGTAAATGTTATACGTACAGTATACAGTTCTTTGTATTTTCTAAGGAGTCGGAGAAAACTTAGGGGCTCATAATTGTATCTACCCCTACAAATTAATGTTTTTTACTAACAAAAAATGAAATATTCAAGATCGTGGCTGCCATTTATCAATAAAGAAACATTTTACGTAATCCAGCAACTTTCCCGGCAACATTTAAAACCGCTTATCTGCCGGCATCTGTTAGGATATTTTACTTAAAAAGCTTTTTATATTTTTAATTATTATAAAATGGCAAAAAGCTTAATTTTCAGGGTAAGGACGGGTTATATTTTTTAAAAAATTGTAAATGTTATTAACTAGTAAAATCGTTATTAAGTGCGACCCTATTCGAGATACGACACAGCATTCCACTTTACCTCCCCACTCCGTCGACCTTTAATTACCAAAATTTAATAACATCAATTCCCCTAATACACAAACCTCCCTGCAAAATTTCAAAAATTTTCGACAAAAAGCGTAGGAGTTATTAAACTTCAAAGAGGGTGAACAAAATCGTGCCTATCACACGCACTAATATCCACGAATACAGGAAAAAACTCCCGAATTTTTTTGCTTTCTGTATTCTGTATTTGTACCTAAATACACGAGGTAGCATTACTATAGACGATGACTTTTACTATAAATTTTCTCGCTGTTATTATTAGTTTAATAGTATAATAGTCATCGAAGGTTGTTTTTAATACGGTTTTTCTATTAACATTTTAGTTTCGCCCATTTTGATGGGTGCCGAAGTACCGATTATACCGACGTGGAAATGTAAAAGTGAGATGATTTATGGTTCAAAGATAAAAGAAGGAATGTTCTGTGCCGGTCATTTGGGAGGCGGAATGGATGCCTGTAAAGGTGATAGTGGAGGTCCCATGGCTTGTAATGAAAATGGTAAGTTGTTATTTTCTAAAGATTAAAATTGTATAATGTAAGTCATAGATTAAATTAAAAATTTTCATTTGATATTTTATTGTAGGGAGATATTTTTTATACGGGATCATTAGTTGGGGATTTGACTGCGCTCAGCCTAATAGACCCGGAGTTTATGTAAAAGTTAGCCATTATTTAGATTGGATCTACAGAATATTGGACAGTGATTATTAAATCGTAGAAATATTTTCTCTGATAATAATTTATTGAATACTTTTGTATGCTACTTTAAATTCGTTTTTCGATTTATAATACAAATTTACATTAATCTTGAATCGTTAACTATAATATACTTTTTTGTTTAATAAGTAATTATATAATAGTTAACAATATTATTAATTTTTAAAATATTTATACATTTTTAATTAATTAAGTTAGTGCATATTCGAACACGCAACTGGACACAAAAAACTGTGTAATGGGAATTTTGAGTTGTGCGATGAGAATCCCAAATCTGTGCAGTAATTTATTGTCCGATTCAGGATTTCATAAGTATTTCTTTATTCTGGTTATATTAAAGTTTAAATATTTACCTAAATTACAGTGTGTACAGTATATTATTCGGCCTACAAAAAAAGAGCGACCGAAGGAATGTTTGATAGGATTTATCATTTGAATCGAATATATACAATGGATACTTTTTATGCAGCCGCAATATCAATATTATCATTTTAAATTAACACTAGGATTTATCGGCTTGGCCAAAACAAAACTGATATTTGTACGGTAAAGAAAAACCTTAGAATAAGACCCGGGTCAAATATTTATTGGAAAAATTTTAATATGGCAAACTGATCTACATATATTTATACTTGCAATTTCTAAGAGGTTCTTCTTCACGCCGGAGCATAGTAACTACGTTCGTGTGTGTACAAGGGTGACTGAAAAATTGTAACTCGGTGGTCGGTGGATTATGTTTTCCATTAAATATAGAGGTTTCAGATTTGGCAAATAAAATATAGTTTATTTCACTTGATAGACAAAATAAAGCATTTAGTGTATAGTGGTTTTTTCCTAGTGGTTTAGTTATGTAATTTACGGGTTAAATCTTATCTGTAGATGTTATAAGTATGGAATGTGTGGATATAATTGAAATTAACTTTAGTTCGTTTCATATAAATATTAAATTTTTAAATATTTATTTTTATTAAATGAACTTCTGTTATTGATATTATGTTGTAATTTAATTCCTCGGTTGTAATATCGGTTCAAGATACGCTACTGGTCAACAATATGTAAAATTATAATGTATGGCTTCTTAACATTCGTTATAATTTACGAGTCTTTTCTCCTCGAGCATGTGTTAATATAGACTATTATTCGCATTTGAATTAAATTATGATCGAATAATTTGTTTCTTTTCTTCATCAGTGATTGTATTTGAACCATAGAATCCAAAGAAGTTTTTACTGCGAAGTTTTTGATATAAATAAATTAAAGCTAAAGGTACGGGCGTCACGATAGATCCAGCTACAGGAACTACGCTAGCAATATCTGAATCCGGTTGAGACAATGAAGAATTCAACAAAACGTAAGCGACACCCGTATTTTGAATACCCGTTTCCACCATGACGGCTATTCTATCCTCCATGGGTAATCCGGCAGCGTAAGCTGCCACGGAAGCAATGGCGAATCCAGTCCAAACATTTATGATTGCAGCCCCGACGATCTTCCAGCTGAACAGTTTGAACATATACAAATTAGCGTAGATACCAAACATCACGATGAAAATTATAATGACGCCCGACACTATGGCAAGAATTCTCTTGAGAAATTTCCCCACACGTGGGAAAAACTTCTGTATTAAAAGGCCAATTCCTAATGGCACTATCATAGATATTAGCGTAACGCATATATTTCTGAACGGTCCACTAACGTTAGTTGTTACAAACAGGGATCTTCCTAATGTAAACAGCCACAAAGGCATCATTCCTGTAAGGAAATAGAATACATTAATCAGAATGAACGACTTGTATTTCCACATTTTCAAATGCATTTACCAAAAATTTCATATGTTTTTTAATAGTAAAAAGATTCCTATATTTGTCTTTATATGATATTTAGATAACGATATTG